>NW_027102823.1:1562500-1575000 GCF_036373705.1 Amia ocellicauda
TGAACTCAGGGATATGCATTTTTAATATTTTAAAGTATGTCTCCCTGATTTTTGTGTATTTAGGGCAGGACAGCAGGAAATGCGCCTGTGTTTCGACCTCCCCTAGGTCACACTGGCTGCACAGCCGCTCTTCTCTGGCAACCCAGAATTTTCTGTAGCGGCCTTTTTCAATGGCGAGGCTGTGGTCACTGAGCCTGTATTTAGTTAGATTTTGTCTCTCTTTTATATTTTGGATTTTTAAGTATTCAGCCAATGTAATGTTTCTATTCAGGGCCCGGTAGCATTCCAATTTGTTTTGTAATTCTAATTCGTGTCTCTAATCTTTTGTGTATTTGCTTTTCAGGTACATGTCAATTTTCCCAATTGTTGTTGTTTTGGTCATTGTGTGTTCGGGCTCTGTGAGCCTCAGAGCCGTGGGGGCGTTTCTGTGTACGTGTAAGATGTTTTTATTAAATTCTAGGTGGAATATTTCCATGGGGCTTTTGTCCCAATTGTTGTTATTGAGGTTCATGAGGGGACCCCACACTTCGCTCCCATATAGCAGGATTGGTTGGATGATGGAGTTTAATATTTTAATCCAAATAGTTATTGGTATTGTTGTTTTCCCAAATTGTGTCTTTATGGCATAAAATGCCCGGCGTGCCTTGTCTTTTAATGCGTTTATAGCCAGGCTGAAGCTCCCTGACGCACTGATGGTCAGGCCAAGGTAGTTGTATCTGGTGCAGTGCTCTAATCCAGTGCTGCCCAGAGTGAAGCGGTACCTGTTTCCCTGAGATGGGGCTTTTTTCTGGAAAACCATAACTCTGGTCTTGTCCAGATTGACTGCCAGGGCCCATTTCTGACAGTACTGCTCTAGCAGCGCCAGGTTCTGCTGAAGCCCCTGCTCTGTGGGCGACAGCAGCACCAGGTCGTCTGCGTAGAGCAGGAACTTGATCTCTGTGTCATGGAGAGTTAGGCTGCGGGCGTCAGACTGCTCCAACACTGTGGCCAACTCGATGATGTAGATGTTGAACAGTGTTGGACTCAGACTGCAGCCCTGTCTCACTCCCCGCCCCTGAGTGAAGAACTCTGTTCTTGAGTTGCCAATTTGAACTCCGCATTTGTTTTCAGAATACATTGATTTAATGATGTCATAAACTTTACCCCCTACACCACTCTGTAGAAGTTTATAAAATAATCCCTTGTGCCAGATTGAGTCAAATGCCTTTCTAAAGTCTACAAAACAGGCAAATATTTTTCCTTTATTGTTTTGGGTATATTTATTTATGAGGGTGTGTAGAGTGTAAATATGATCGGTTGTGCGGTGTTTTGGTAGGAAGCCAATCTGACTCTTATTCAGGACACTGTGCTTGGTAAGGAAGGCCAGTATCTGGGCGTTGATGATACTGCAGAACACCTTCCCCAGGTTACTGCTCACACAGCTGCCCCAGTAGTTATTGGGGTCTAATTTGTCTCCACTTTTAAAAATCGGGGTGATCAATCCTTGATTCCCGACCTCAGGGAAACACCCGGCTCTCAGCACCAGGTTAAAGAGTTTGAGCAGAGCCTCCTGCAGCTGCGGGCTGCTGTGCTTCAGCATCTCAGGGCTGATGCTGTCGGGGCCGCTGGCTTTCCTGGGTTTGAGGATTTTGAGTTGATGTTTTAGTTCCTGTATTGTAAATGGGTTATCTAAGGGATTTTGGTTATTGTTAATGATTTCTTCCAATTTATTTGGGTTTTTTAATATTTTAACCTGTTCTGGCTTTGGATTGTTTTCAACATTTTGGTAAAGTTTTTCAAAGTGTGTTTTCCAGATTTCTCCATTTTGAATTGGTATTTCATTTTTTGTTTTTGGGGTATTTATTCTGCCCATATAGTGGTCTTTTTTCTTACTGAGGAGTTGCTTGTAGTGCCGCAGGGCCTGGCAGTAGCTGAGGCGAGCCTCCTGGTTGTCGGGCTCTCTGTGTTTAGTGTTGGAGAGATGTCTCAGGTGTTTCCTAGAAGTTTCACACTCCTGGTCACACCACTGTTCTTTTTTTCTTTTAGACGATTTCATATTTTGGTTTTTAATTGTTTTAATGTTTGATTTTAAAGCCAGTCTCTCAAATATTTCATTCAGTGTTTTGGTGGCTGAGTTTATTCCGTTTTGGTTTATTTGATAGTGTGAGGATTGATATCTGTCTAACATGTTTTCAATCTCATCACTATTCAGGGCTCTTGTGTAGTTCTCTGTGCTGGGCTCTGACCATCTCTAACTGGGTGGCAGGGAGACCAGTTTTGTGGGAAGTTTGGCTCTGACTTGTGGCTGCGCTGATCTTTTTAGGTAAAGTGTTATTTGGCTGTGGTCTGATAGTGGAGATTGTTGTCTGACTATAAACGCATTGTTGGCTTGTGGGTCCAGGTCAGTTATGGCGTAGTCCACCACACTGCTGCCCAGAGCCGAGCAGTATGTGAATCTCCCCAGAGAGTACCCCCTGGTCCTGCCATTGATGATATATAGACCCAGGCTTTTACATAGGCGCACTACCTGCTTCCTGCTCTTGTTTACCACGCTGTCGTGGCTGTGTCAGTGTGGAGGTGTGTGTGTGGCACAGCGGGGAGTCTCCGAACAGGTGTGTGTTCCCCTCTGTATTGATGTAGTCCATCTCTCTGCCAGTCCTGGCATTGAGATCGCCACACAGCAGTACAGAGCCCAGGGTCTGGAAGTGGCAGATTTCGTTTTGAAGCTCATGAAAGCCTTCCTCATTATAGTAGGGGGAGTCTGCGGGTGGCATATAAATTGCACATAGGTATATATCTGTGTTATTTTGTAGGGTGTCTTTTCTGATTTTCATCCACAGGTGTGTGTCTCCTCTCTGTACTGGGCATAGGGCTGCTCGGAGCTCCTCCCTGTACCACACGATAATCCCCCACGAGGCCCTGCCACACCTGACTTTGGGTTTTTTATAGGAGGGCACAATCAGCTCCCTGTATCCATTGTATCCATCCAGTGTATAGACATATCTGCACAGCACCAAGTCTCTACAAGAATGAAAACATCTGAACTATTTACAGTGTTGATCAGTTCAGGGCCTGTGCTCTTCATTCCAAAAGTTGAGGAGCGTAAACCCTGCATATTCCAACTGCTTATTTTAAAGGACATGTTAATATATTTTATTATACTTGTCTCTTCTACATAAGAAAGTTTAATTTGTGGTCTACAACTGATATTATATTACTATTAATAATTATATATGGATATACATAATAATCACACAAAGATTTTATCTTTGCATCAAAATATCAGAATAATTAAATCACATTTTTTCTTACTCTCCATCTCCACAACCATATATATGTGTGTTGAGGCTCAGTTAACTCAGCAGTGTGGTACAGATGACACTGAGGAGTTGCCTTATCTGGGCCAGCTGGGCAGCATCGGGCCTCCAGGCTCTGGAAGCCGCTGCTGCGTGGCTGTGTGGCTGTGCTGGTCCCCGGCTGTCCGCTCTGCTGTGCTGGACGGGCCCTCTGGGGATGGGGGGGTGGGGAATGGGGCCGCGGGGTCTCAGGGGCTGGGGCTGGGGTGGAGCCGGTGGCTGGGGATGTGGCCGGGGGCTGGGGGGTTTGCTCCTGGTCTCGAGGTGGGGGTGTGTGGGGTTTCGGCCCAGGGTTGTGTCCTTGAGGACCTTTGAGATGATCCTCACACCCGTCTTGTTGAGGTGGACGTGGTCATACAGGTGATGTGGCTGGATGTCTCAGTGGTGTGCCAGGTGGACGTTGGGGAGGAGGGCACATCTTCGGGACACTTCTGCGTTGATGGCCTGGATGATGTGCAGGGGCACGTCTGTGCGGGGCAGCAGTGTGGAGATGGAAATTTTGGCAGTTGGGAATTCCTCTGTGGCTTTCGTTGCTACCTGTCTCAGGGCTGAGGCCACATCGCCCCTGCGGGCACTCAGGTCGTTAGTGCCGGTGTGGATGAGGATGTGTTTGACTTGGCAAAGCCTCCTCTTGGAGAGCAGCTCCAGGGCTCTCTGTGCTGTGGAGCACCAAAGCTTTTTCACTTTTCGCCCAGGGAAGAGGCGCCTCTCAACCAGGAACTTCCCATTGGATTCGCTCAGAATGACCACCTCTGCGTTGACCTGCCACTCCGGGTTTGCGTCGGGAGTGGTGGGGGCAGCGGGTGTGTTTTGGGGGAGTGGCGTTTCAGGGGGTTGTGTATTAGTGGCAGGTCTGGTGATAGTGGGTGTGTCAGGAGTGGTGGGGAGTGTGGGTGGATCAGTGGGTGCGTCAGGGGTTGGAGGTGTTGTGGGGTCAGTGCAGTGCAGTCTCTGTGCTCCAGTGATGTGTAGCTCCTCTCTTAGCTCCTCCAGCTGGCTCTGCAGGCTCCTTAGCTGGCTGTGCTGGGGTGTCCTGGTCAGCTCCTCCCTCGCTCTGCGCAGCTCCGTCCTCAGGGTTTGGCTCTGCTCCTCCAGGTCTCTCACTGCTGCTCTCAGCTCATGGATCTCAGCCTTGTGCTGCATCTTTAGTCTGTGCATCTCATCCCGGAGCTGATCGCACAAGGAGGTCTGGGCCAGGGTGCTCAAGGTCTGCTCCCTGAACTCCGCAAACTCCAGCTCCAGCACTGATAGGCATTCCTTTAGTGTTTTAATGTTGCTGGAGAGTTTTGGGGAGACAGGGGGGCAGTCTGTGGGAGATGGGGCACTGTCTGGCTCCGTGTGGCTGGGGGCAGACTGCAGGGTGGCCGGCTCTGGCTCTTGTTTCTCTACCTCAGTCTGCTGCTTTGAGGTGTGGAAGCCGAGAGCTAATTGGTCCAGGCTGCTCTCGCTGCCCTGCACCATGATGGTCCCGTTGTGGTATACATTAAAAGTGAGCATCACACTGTCTGTGTCTTTCTCTACCAGCACTGAGATCTGCCTGCCTCTGCTAATGCCCCTCTTGTTGTTATTGGGGTATGTCTGGCACAGGGTTTTGTGAAAGGCGGTGTAGAACAGTAGATTGTTCTTGACCCTGTTTTCTCCTTTACCGGTGTAGTCTAGGATGAGGGTCTCAGGAGATGCTCTCATCACAGCTTGTTTGTAGTCCTTCTTAGCCTGTGCAGAGTGAATGTCTTCAGGGTATCGGATTTCAAAAGGCAGCTCTGCAGTCAGACTGCTGTTCGATAGATTTCTATCAGTCTCAGTGGCAATTGGGCTCTCTCCTACTGTCACTCTATTCAAATCGGAGCTCTGCATTTTCATTGGCTGAGTCAACTACTGAGAATGCTTATTTATTTTATTAATACATATTTTTTTCTATATTCTTTTCTGACTTTTCTTCCTGAACTGTCTCTCTGCTTTCTTCTTTTTGTGTTTCTCTTAAAATTATTATTTTTTGAATACTTTTTCTTCTGAATTTCTATTCCATGTCTTCAGTGTATGTTTATAGTGCTATATATTCATTTGTAAATGACAAATTAAATCCGCTTATGTATAAAAACAAATGTTTTTTAGGAGCTCATATTCCTCTCTCTCTCTCTCTCTCTCTCTCTCTCTCTCTTTCTCTCTCTCCCTTTTAATTCAATTCATTTGTATTGTCAAAGCAATTGGACATACATACATATACATACATACATACATACATACATCTACACGGAAAATAAATAATAGAATTATGAATCACAATAAGATGTAATGAAGTACAGAAAATGAAAATGTAAAAAAATGTGATCTTTAATACATATAAATAAAGAAAATAGGTTTACTATTTCCAGATTCCTTTTTTGAAATACAATGACATGCATAACAAACAAGTATTTACATTATATTTACAGCCGGTGCTCGTGTGTCACTGTGTCCCTCAGGCTGTGGTAGGCGCTGACATATTGGGCAGCCAGGGTGGCTGTGTGTCCCTCCCCCAGGAGGACTGGCGTTTTTCTTTTTTCTCAGTTTTGTCACAGGTTGGGTGGGCATCCATTATGTTGTTACAGAATTTGTCCCTTATTTTGGGCTAAAGCTTTCCGTGGAGGGGAACGTGGATCAGTTTGTACCATTTTTGGGAGAATCTGCCTTGTTGGGGCGGAGCTGTGACCAGGTGAACAGCAGATCGGGCATAGGTGGGCATGTGGGCAGAGGAGTTGGAAGGCCGGTCAAGCAAATAAGCTTGCTAAGGTACGCAGCAGCAGCAAGCATCCCCCACATCCAGCCAGCCAGCCAGTCTGGCTGGCAGTGACTGAGTGGTTGTCAGACGGCAAGCAACGGAATGTACGTGCTCTGTGATGTCATAGCAGTCAGCTGAGAGAGGCTCGTGATGTCATCGCTGAGCTGGCTGGCTGGCTGGCTCTGTGTGTGTGTGTGTATGTCTGTGTGTGTGTGTGTGTGTCTGTTTGTCTGTTTTTCAGTCTGTCTGTCTCTCTCTCTCTCTCTCTCTCTCTCTCTCTCTCTCCCTCTCAATTCAATTCATTTGTATTGTCAAAGCAATTGGACATACATACATTCATACATACATATATATATATATATATATATATATATACATACATACATGCATACATGCTAGAAAGTCATTACTATGTTATCTTAAAGGCTAACTAAGCAGAACATATATCATTATAGAACAGAGTCCATAGGTCTACACATGGTTTTAGGGAACAGGCACGTAGGTCATACCGTTTTACATTGTTTCCAAGGTTCTCATCGTAAATAACAAACAGAAATCAAACTAGCTTCTGGCCTGACCTTCTAGCTTGACTCTATCTTTCCGCCTTATATACTTGGTGAATAATTGAGGAAGTAGCACCAAGTGACCACATTAGGCTGCCTGAGGGTTTCTGGGGAGTGTAGTTGTCTAGGGTCGGTTTTCTTCCCTAGAGTGCAGACCTTGCAGCAGACCTGGCCTGACATATCTGCCATGTATGACCCTGCCCCTTGGTTTGTCCCACATCCTCCCCCCCAGCTGCGACACCATAGGTCGAGCGACAGCCGCAAAAAAGCATGCACCCGGGACAGCCCATCAACATTCCCCATGGCCTTCCCTGGCCTGTGCTGCAGGGTGAAATGAAAATGTTGGAGACTCAAAAACCACCTCATCACACGGGCATTCCTGTCTTTCGAACGATGCATCCAAGTGAGGGGGGCATGGTCAGTGATCAGGGTGAAGTGCCTGCCCAACAAATAGTATCGAAGACTGTCCAAAGCCCACTTCACTGCCAAACATTCTTTTTCAACTACCAAATAATTTATTTCATTGGATTCCAACTTTCTGCTAAGGAACAACACCGGGTGTTCGTGATCACCCATTCTTTGGGACAAAACCACTCCGATCCCCACCTCAGAGGCGTCCGTCTGGACTATAAATTCTTTCTGAAAGTCAGGTACCATTAAAACGGGGTTGCGGCAGAGCGCCTCCTGTAGGCTCCGGAAAGCCCGGTTTGCTGTATCACCCCATCTAACCATATTGGGTTCTGTAGCCTTAGTCATATCAGTCAGAGGGGCCGCTAAGGTAGCATAGTTGGGAATAAACCTCCGGTAATACCCAGTTAACCCTAAAAATGCCCTAACCTGCTTTTTATTGACAGGCCTAGGCCAAGAGTTTATGGCTTCAACCTTGGATATTTGGGGTTTCACCATACCCCTCCCTACTGTATAGCCCAAGTATTTGGCCTCTTCCAACCCCAAATTGCATTTGGTTGGATTAGCCATCAGGCCTGCTGCATGTATTGAATCCAATACCGCTTGGAGCTGAGACAAATGTGATTCCCAATCTGGACTGTGAATGACCACATCATCTAAATATGCTGCCGCATACGTCCTGTGTGGTCTAAGTATGTGGTCCATCAACCTTTGAAAGGTGGCAGGAGCACCATGCAGGCCAAAGGGCATCACTGTGTAGTGAAACAGACCATCTGGGGTTGCAAAGGCTGTTTTTTCTTTGGCACCCGGGGTCAAGGGAATCTGCCAGTAGCCCTTGGCTAAGTCAATAGTTGAAATATAGCGAGCATTCCCAATATTCTCTAACAATTCATCTACTCGGGGCATTGGGTATGCATCAAACTTTGAAATTTCATTAACCTTTCTAAAATCATTACAGAATCTCCAGGAGCCATCAGGTTTGGAAACCATGACTATAGGGCTGGACCACTCACTGTGGGATTCTTCAATAACCCCTGCCTCCAGCATTTCCTTAACCTCATTTCTAATAGTGTTCCTGCGAGCTTCTGGTACCCTGTAAGGCCTCATATTTACCTTCTTTCCTGGGAGAGACACAATGTTGTGAGAGACTAAATGGGTACGCCCCGGTATGCCTGAGAAAACTTCCCTATTACGTATTATCAAGTCGTTCACCTCCTTCAACTGGTCAGGTGACAAGGCAGCTGCAATATTCACCTTCGGTGTCCCTAGTGGCTGAGGGGGGTAAGTCAACATCAACACTTCCCTGTCCTTCCAGGCTTTTATTAAGTTGACATGATATATTTGTTCTGGGGGTCGGCGGCCGGGTTGCTGAACCTTATAGTTCACTTCCCGTATTCGCTCTATAATCTCATAAGGTCCCATCCACGTAGCCAGAAATTTACATTCTACAGTGGGAACCAACACCAACACCCTATCACCAGGCTGGAACACCCTCAGTGTAGCCTGACGTTTATAGGCGAATTGTTGGTGTTCCTGTGCCTGCCTTAGGTGCTCTCTCACAATGGGAGTGACTGTGGCTATTCTCTCTTGCATAGCATTGATGTGCTCGACTACACTCCGGAAAGGAGTGGACTCGTGTTCCCACGTTTCACGGGCTATGTCTAATATCCCCCTGGGGTGCCTCCCATATAACAGTTCAAAAGGCGAAAAGCCCAGGGAAGCCTGTGGGACTTCCCTAATGGCAGACATCAAGTAGGGCAGCATGAATTCCCAATTTTTCCCATCCTTATCGATTACCTTTCTTAGCATGGACTTCAGGGTCCTATTAAATCTCTCAACCAACCCATCTGTTTGTGGGTGGTAGACTGATGTTCTCAACTGCTTAACCTGCAACAATTTACACAGATCGGTCATAACCTTAGACATAAAGGGTGTGCCCTGATCTGTTAATATCTCCCTCGGTATCCCCACCCTACTACACATCAACATTAGCTCTTTTGCAATACCTTTTGAAGCCATGGTCCGCAGTGGAATGGCTTCTGGGTACCTGGTGGCATAATCCAAAATAACCAGTATATACTGATGCCCTCTGGCTGATTTCGGGAGAGGTCCCACCACATCCATAGCTATCCTAGCAAAGGGGGTCTCTATGATGGGCAAAGGGACCAGTGGGCTTCTGAAGGCTGGTTTAGGAGCATGTAGTTGACATTCAGGACATGAGCTACAATGTTCTGTCACGTCTGCATGTACGCCTGGCCAGTAAAACCTCCTCAGGAGTCTATCCTTGGTTTTGTCCATCCCCAGATGTCCCCCCAGGATATGCCCATGTGCCAGATTGAGAACTGTTCGTCTGAATGGGGTGGGAACTAGCAATTGCTCCACAATGTCCACCCCTATCTTATTTACACGGTACAATAGGTCATTTTTTACCATAAAATAAGGATAAGCTGTTGGCGGGTCTGCAGTAGTCATAGGGGTCCCATTTACTACCTTCACATTTTCTTTAGCATAGTGTAGAGTGAGATCTCGCACCTGTGCGCTGCCAAAATCAGTGGGGAGTCCCTCTAACACTGACACTTCTACATTGTCAGCTTCAGGGGTCTCTATGAATGGATTCTCACCCACCCTGCTAGTGCTGGGTTCCTCACCCTCCATAGGGTCATCTACGTCACTACATTCCACCCCTATGTTTTCAGTTTAATTTTCCCCAACCAAAACCTTCACTGTCGACTCAACTGGAACCAGGTCTACTTTTAGCTCTAGTTGTGGGATCGAGGCAACTTCTGGCTTACAGTTTTCAGTGTGCATTTCCAATTTACTATGTTTTCTATCTAGTTTTCCAAAATTAGGAAAATATCGTCCCAGTATCACATCATATGGCATGTTGGGTACCACACCGACTTCGTAATCTAGTTTCCCGGCCTCTGTCTGTATGTTTACAAGAGCTGTGAGATAGGGGCGTGTGTCACCATGTGTGCATGTGATACTGAGCTCCTGATGTCTATCCAGCTTGTTGGTCGCTACTAATTTTTCTGTGACCAGTGTAACCATACTGCCAGAGTCGAGTAGAGCAGCCACTTCTTTCTCATCGACTATCACTGTACACATGTGTTTTGGATTAGGTACTCCGCCTATGAAAACATCCGTCCCAACAGGGCAGGCATAAAATACCGGTTTCTCTTTCCCCATATCACACACATTACATTGCATTGGTTCCTCTCTACCTGGGCAGTGGGCCGCAATATGTCCTACTTTGTCACAATTGTAGCAGACAATTGGTTGTGATGGTGACCCCCTATAACCCTTAGTCTCGGCTTTAGGCCCCACCTTTGCCCCCCCCAGTCTTGCTCTTTTCTTCCAACCCAGCGCGTCATGTTTCCCAGAGTACTTTGGAACCATCTTACCCGGTCCGCTGGTTCGTCAAGGCCTGGGGAACGAGTTTTTAACCTCCGGTACATGCTCTGCTGCTCCGGCTGTATAGAACCGCTCTACAATGGCCACCAAGGTGTCAGCGGACAGCACCTCATTCTGGCCAACCCAGCGTCGAACGTCCTTGGGCAAACAGCGTTGGTAGTTGTCAAGGACTATGGCCTCCACCACCTCGGCTGATGAATGGACCTCTGGCTATAGCCATTTCCTGGCCAGATGGATCAGATCAAACATCTGCGTTCGGATTGGTTGTCCTGGTTGGTAGACCCACTGCTGAAACCGATGTGCCCTCACTGCGGTGGTCACTCCCAATCGGGTCATTATCTCCGCTTTCAATTTATCATAGTCCTGGGCGTCCTTCAGCTCCAGATCAAAGTACGCTTTCTGTGCATCCCCTGCCAGATAAGGTGCCACAAGCCCTGCCCAGGAATCTTTTGGCCATCCCTCTCTCCGCTGTCCTCTCAAAGGTCATAAGGAAGGCCTCAACATCGTCCTGTTTTGTCATTTTCTGCAGAAAGTGATTGGTGCGGGGAGTGGAATGGGTTGCAGCCCCCTGTGGCCCAATCCTGGTTGCAAGTGCTTCAACACTCTCTTTCAGCTCTTTAGTCACCTTTTCCTGCTCTTCTCTAAACATTTTATTTGTATCATGCTGGACCTGCAGTGCTTCCTGATGCATCCGCATAGCATCCTGGTGAGCCACCTGCTGCACCCTGGTCGCTTCCTGTTGGGCTATTACAGCCTGTAGTTTTTTTTTTTTTGGATAAAAAAATTCACTCAGCCAGTCTGGGTTTCATGAGGTGCTGCCCGCATTCTACACCAAATGTGACAAAACGCCTTGGCTGTACACATGTGCGGGTCTTCTCTGTGATCTTCTTAGGAGTAAAAACCAGTCATGACCCAGGGAGGAGGTTGCAAATACAGGGCTGTGCCTGTATGTTTACTTCAAACAAAACAAATCTGAAAACAAAACCTAACTCACACTGGAGTTGTAACTAATCTTACATAATCATTCTATTTTAAACAATGTCTGGAATAAATAAGTCTTGGCTTTCTCCTTATGAGCTACCTCTGTTTTCCAGATAACTCACCCTATTGTCTCTCACTTCTCTCTCTCTCAGGCCCGCCTTATATACCTGGTGAATAATTGAGGAAGTAACACCAAGTGACCACATTAGGCTAGCACCTAATGTGGTCACTTGGTGTTACTTCCTCAATTATTCACCAGGTATATAAGGCGGAAAGATGGCTGCCTGAGGTTTTCTGGGGAGTGTAGTTGCCTAGGGTCGGTATTCTACCCTAGAGTACACACCTTGCAGCAGACCTGGCCTGACATATCTGCCATGTATGACCCTGCCCCTTGGTTTGTCACAATACATACATACATACATATACACGGAAAATAAATAATAGAATTATGAATCACAATAAGATGTAATGACGTACAGAAAAAGAAAATGTAATAAAATGTGATCTTTAATACATACAAATAAAGAAAATAGGTATACCATTTCCAGATTCCTTTTTTGAAATACAATGACATGCATTACAAACGAGTATTTACATTATATTTACAGCCGGTGCTCGTGTGTCACTGTGTCCCTCAGGCTGTGGTTGGCGCTGACATATTGGGCAGAATGTGTCCCTTATTTTGGGCTAAAGCTTTCTGTGGAGGGGAACGTGGATCAGTTTGTACCATTTTTGGGAGGATCTGCCTTGTTGGGGCGGAGCTGTGATCCAGGTGAACAGCAGATCGGGCATAGGTGGGCATGTGGGCAGAGGAGTAGGAAGGCCGGTCAAGCAAATAAGCTTGCTAAGGTACACAGCAGCAGCAAGCAGCCCCCCCATCCAGCCAGCCAGCCAGTCTGGCTGGCAGTGACTGAGTGGTTGACAGACGGCAAGCAACGGAATGTTCATGCTCTGTGATGTCATAGCAGTCAGCTGAGAGAGGCTTGTGATGTCATCGCTGAGCTGGCTGGCTGGCTGGCTGGCTGGCTGTGTGTGTGTGTG
>NW_027102823.1:1877500-2068951 GCF_036373705.1 Amia ocellicauda
TGGCATATAAATTGCACATAGGTATATATCTGTGTTATTTTGTAGGGTGTCTTTTCTGATTTTCATCCACAGGTGTGTGTCTCCTCTCTGTACTGGGCATAGGGCTGCTCGGAGCTCCTCCCTGTACCACACGATAATCCCCCACGAGGCCCTGCCACACCTGACTTTGGGTTTTTTATAGGAGGGCACAATCAGCTCCCTGTATCCATTGTATCCATCCAGTGTATAGACATATCTGCACAGCACCAAGTCTCTACAAGAATGAAAACATCTGAACTATTTACAGTGTTGATCAGTTCAGGGCCTGTGCTCTTCATTCCAAAAGTTGAGGAGCGTAAACCCTGCATATTCCAACTGCTTATTTTAAAGGACATGTTAATATATTTTATTATACTTGTCTCTTCTACATAAGAAAGTTTAATTTGTGGTCTACAACTGATATTATATTACTATTAATAATTATATATGGATATACATAATAATCACTCAAAGATTTTATGTTTGCATCAAAATATCAGAATAATTAAATCACATTTTTTCTTACTCTCCATCTCCACAACCATATATATGTGTGTTGAGGCTCAGTTAACTCAGCAGTGTGGAACAGATGACACTGAGGAGTTGCCTTATCTGGGCCAGCTGGGCAGCATCGGGCCTCCAGGCTCTGGAAGCCGCTGCTGCGTGGCTGTGTGGCTGTGCTGGTCCCCGGCTGTCCGCTCTGCTGTGCTGGACGGGCCCTCTGGGGATGGGGGGGTGGGGAATGAGGCCGCGGGGTCTCAGGGGCTGGGGCTGGGGTGGAGCCGGTGGCTGGGGATGTGGCCGGGGGCTGGGGGGTTTGCTCCTGGTCTCGAGGTGGGGGTGTGTGGGGTTTCGGCCCAGGGTTGTGTCCTTGAGGACCTTTGAGATGATCCTCACACCCGTCTTGTTGAGGTGGACGTGGTCATACAGGTGATGTGGCTGGATGTCTCAGTGGTGTGCCAGGTGGACGTTGGGGAGGAGGGCACATCTTCGGGACACTTCTGCGTTGATGGCCTGGATGATGTGCAGGGGCACGTCTGTGCGGGGCAGCAGTGTGGAGATGGAAATTTTGGCAGTTGGGAATTCCTCTGTGGCTTTCGTTGCTACCTGTCTCAGGGCTGAGGCCACATCACCCCTGCGGGCACTCAGGTCGTTAGTGCCGGTGTGGATGAGGATGTGTTTGACTTGGCAAAGCCTCCTCTTGGAGAGCAGCTCCAGGGCTCTCTGTGCTGTGGAGCACCAAAGCTTTTTCACTTTTCGCCCAGGGAAGAGGCGCCTCTCAACCAGGAACTTCCCATTGGATTCGCTCAGAATGACCACCTCTGCGTTGACCTGCCACTCCGGGTTTGCGTCGGGAGTGGTGGGGGCAGCGGGTGTGTTTTGGGGGAGTGGCGTTTCAGGGGGTTGTGTATTAGTGGCAGGTCTGGTGATAGTGGGTGTGTCAGGAGTGGTGGGGAGTGTGGGTGGATCAGTGGGTGCGTCAGGGGTTGGAGGTGTTGTGGGGTCAGTGCAGTGCAGTCTCTGTGCTCCAGTGATGTGTAGCTCCTCTCTTAGCTCCTCCAGCTGGCTCTGCAGGCTCCTCAGCTAGCTGTGCTGGGGTGTCCAGGTCAGCTCCTCCCTCGCTCTGCGCAGCTCCGTCCTCAGGGTTTGGCTCTGCTCCTCCAGGTCTCTCACTGCTGCTCTCAGCTCATGGATCTCAGCCTTGTGCTGCATCTTTAGTCTGTGCATCTCATCCCGGAGCTGATCACACAAGGAGGTCTGGGCCAGGGTGCTCAAGGTCTGCTCCCTGAACTCCGCAAACTCCAGCTCCAGCACTGATAGGCATTCCTTTAGTGTTTTAATGTTGCTGGAGAGTTTTGGGGAGACAGGGGGGCAGTCTGTGGGAGATGGGGCACTGTCTGGCTCCGTGTGGCTGGGGGCAGACTGCAGGGTGGCCGGCTCTGGCTCTTGTTTCTCTACCTCAGTCTGCTGCTTTGAGGTGTGGAAGCCGAGAGCTAATTGGTCCAGGCTGCTCTCGCTGCCCTGCACCATGATGGTCCCGTTGTGGTATACATTAAAAGTGAGCATCACACTGTCTGTGTCTTTCTCTACCAGCACTGAGATATTCAATTTTTTTTTTCAATTTTTAAAATACTTTATTGATTCAATTCAAAATACCTGCAGTTCATTTACATCTTTTCATTTTCACTCTAACAATTCACATTTCATATCCTAAAATCATGTGCTAAAACTATAAAAGCTAAACTGTGCAGATATACATTTCCACCTATGCTGTATGTCTGGCACAGGGTTTTGTGAAAGGCGGTGTAGAACAGTAGATTGTTCTTGACCCTGTTTTCTCCTTTACCGGTGTAGTCTAGGATGAGGGTCTCAGGAGATGCTCTCATCACAGCTTGTTTGTAGTCCTTCTTAGCCTGTGCAGAGCGAATGTCTTCAGGGTATCGGATTTCAAAAGGCAGCTCTGCAGTCAGACTGCTGTTCGATAGATTTCTATCAGTCTCAGTGGCAGTTGGGCTCTCTCCTACTGTCACTCTATTCAAATCGGAGCTCTGCATTTTCATTGGCTGAGTCAACTACTGAGAATGCTTATTTATTTTATGAATACATATTTTTTTGTTTAATTATTTGTCTCTTACCTCCAATTCTTGTCTTCAGCTTTTCTTTTCTGACTTTTCTTCCTGAACTGTCTCTCTGCTTTCTTCTTTTTGTGTTTCTCTTAAAATTATTATTTTTTGAATACTTTTTCTTCTGAATTTCTATTCCATGTCTTCTGTGTATGTTTATAGTGCTATATATTCATTTGTAAATCACAAATTAAATCCGCTTATGTATAAAAACAAATGTTTTTTAGGAGCTCATATTCCTCTCTCTCTCTCTCTCTCTCTCTCTCAATTCAATTCATTTGTATTGTCAAAGCAATTGGACATACATACATATACATACATACATACATACATACATACATACATCTACACGGAAAATAAATAATAGAATTATGAATCACAATAAGATGTAATGAAGTACAGAAAATGAAAATGTAAAAAAATGTGATCTTTAATACATACAAATAAAGAAAATAGGTTTACTATTTCCAGATTCCTTTTTTGAAATACAATGACATGCATAACAAACAAGTATTTACATTATATTTACAGCCGGTGCTCGTGTGTCACTGTGTCCCTCAGGCTGTGGTAGGCGCTGACATATTGGGCATCCAGGGTGGCTGTGTGTCCCTCCCCCAGGAGGACTGGCGTTTTTCTTTTTTCTCAGTTTTGTCACAGGTTGGGTGGGCATCCATTATGTTGTTACAGAATTTGTCCCTTATTTTGGGCTAAAGCTTTCCGTGGAGGGGAACGTGGATCAGTTTGTACCATTTTTGGGAGAATCTGCCTTGTTGGGGCGGAGCTGTGACCAGGTGAACAGCAGATCGGGCATAGGTGGGCATGTGGGCAGAGGAGTTGGAAGGCCGGTCAAGCAAATAAGCTTGCTAAGGTACGCAGCAGCAGCAAGCATCCCCCACATCCAGCCAGCCAGCCAGTCTGGCTGGCAGTGACTGAGTGGTTGTCAGACGGCAAGCAACGGAATGTACGTGCTCTGTGATGTCATAGCAGTCAGCTGAGAGAGGCTCGTGATGTCATCGCTGAGCTGGCTGGCTGGCTGGCTCTGTGTGTGTGTGTGTATGTCTGTGTGTGTGTGTGTGTGTGTGTGTGTGTCTGTTTGTCTGTTTTTCAGTCTGTCTGTCTCTCTCTCTCTCTCTCTCTCTCTCTCTCTCTCTCTCTCTCTCTCTCTCTCCCTCTCAATTCAATTCATTTGTATTGTCAAAGCAATTGGACATACATACATTCATACATACATATATATATATATATATATATATATATATACATACATACATGCATACATGCTAGAAAGTCATTACTATGTTATCTTAAAGGCTAACTAAGCAGAACATATATCATTATAGAACAGAGTCCATAGGTCTACACATGGTTTTAGGGAACAGGCACGTAGGTCATACCGTTTGACATTGTTTCCAAGGTTCTCATCGTAAATAACAAACAGAAATCAAACTAGCTTCTGGCCTGACCTTCTAGCTTGACTCTATCTTTCCGCCTTATATACTTGGTGAATAATTGAGGAAGTAGCACCAAGTGACCACATTAGGCTGCCTGAGGGTTTCTGGGGAGTGTAGTTGTCTAGGGTCGGTTTTCTTCCCTAGAGTGCAGACCTTGCAGCAGACCTGGCCTGACATGTCTGCCATGTATGACCCTGCCCCTTGGTTTGTCCCACATCCTCCCCCCCAGCTGCGACCCCATAGGTCGAGCGACAGCCGCAAAAAAGCATGCACCCGGGACAGCCCATCAACATTCCCCATGGCCTTCCCTGGCCTGTGCTGCAGGGTGAAATGAAAATGTTGGAGACTCAAAAACCACCTCATCACACGGGCATTCCTGTCTTTCGAACGATGCATCCAAGTGAGGGGGGCATGGTCAGTGATCAGGGTGAAGTGCCTGCCCAACAAATAGTATCGAAGACTGTCCAAAGCCCACTTCACTGCCAAACATTCTTCTTCAACTACCAAATAATTTATTTCATTGGATTCCAACTTTCTGCTAAGGAACAACACCGGGTGTTCGTGATCACCCATTCTTTGGGACAAAACCACTCCGATCCCCACCTCAGAGGCGTCCATCTGGACTATAAATTCTTTCTGAAAGTCTGGTACCATTAAAACGGGGTTGCGGCAGAGCGCCTCCTGTAGGCTCCGGAAAGCCCGGTTTGCTGTATCACCCCATCTAACCATATTGGGTTCTGTAGCCTTAGTCATATCAGTCAGAGGGGCCGCTAAGGTAGCATAGTTGGGAATAAACCTCCGGTAATACCCAGTTAACCCTAAAAATGCCCTAACCTGCTTTTTATTGACAGGCCTAGGCCAAGAGTTTATGGCTTCAACCTTGGATATTTGGCGTTTCACCATACCCCTCCCTACTGTATAGCCCAAGTATTTGGCCTCTTCCAACCCCAAATTGCATTTGGTTGGATTAGCCATCAGGCCTGCTGCATGTATTGAATCCAATACCGCTTGGAGCTGAGACAAATGTGATTCCCAATCTGGACTGTGAATGACCACATCATCTAAATATGCTGCCGCATACGTCCTGTGTGGTCTAAGTATGTGGTCCATCAACCTTTGAAAGGTGGCAGGAGCACCATGCAGGCCAAAGGGCATCACTGTGTAGTGAAACAGACCATCTGGGGTTGCAAAGGCTGTTTTTTCTTTGGCACCCGGGGTCAAGGGAATCTGCCAGTAGCCCTTGGCTAAGTCAATAGTTGAAATATAGTGAGCATTCCCAATATTCTCTAACAATTCATCTACTCGGGGCATTGGGTATGCATCAAACTTTGAAATTTCATTAACCTTTCTAAAATCATTACAGAATCTCCAGGAGCCATCAGGTTTGGAAACCATGACTATAGGGCTGGACCACTCACTGTGGGATTCTTCAATAACCCCTGCCTCCAGCATTTCCTTAACCTCATTTCTAATAGTGTTCCTGCGAGCTTCTGGTACCCTGTAAGGCCTCATATTTACCTTCTTTCCTGGGAGAGACACAATGTTGTGAGAGACTAAATGGGTACGCCCCGGTATGCCTGAGAAAACTTCCCTATTACGTATTATCAAGTCGTTCACCTCCTTCAACTGGTCAGGTGACAAGGCAGCTGCAATATTCACCTTCGGTGTCCCTAGTGGCTGAGGGGGGTAAGTCAACATCAACACTTCCCTGTCCTTCCAGGCTTTTATTAAGTTGACATGATATATTTGTTCTGGGGGTCGGCGGCCGGGTTGCTGAACCTTATAGTTCACTTCCCGTATTCGCTCTATAATCTCATAAGGTCCCATCCACGTAGCCAGAAATTTACATTCTACAGTGGGAACCAACACCAACACCCTATCACCAGGCTGGAACACCCTCAGTGTAGCCTGACGATTATAGGCGAATTGTTGGTGTTCCTGTGCCTGCCTTAGGTGCTCTCTCACAATGGGAGTGACTGTGGCTATTCTCTCTTGCATAGCATTGATGTGCTCGACTACACTCCGGAAAGGAGTGGACTCGTGTTCCCACGTTTCACGGGCTATGTCTAATATCCCCCTGGGGTGCCTCCCATATAACAGTTCAAAAGGCGAAAAGCCCAGGGAAGCATGTGGGACTTCCCTAATGGCAGACATCAAGTAGGGCAGCATGAATTCCCAATTTTTCCCATCCTTATCGATTACCTTTCTTAGCATGGACTTCAGGGTCCTATTAAATCTCTCAACCAACCCATCTGTTTGTGGGTGGTAGACTGATGTTCTCAACTGCTTAACCTGCAACAATTTACACAGATCGGTCATAACCTTAGACATAAAGGGTGTGCCCTGATCTGTTAATATCTCCCTCGGTATCCCCACCCTACTACACATCAACATTAGCTCTTTTGCAATACCTTTTGAAGCCATGGTCCGCAGTGGAATGGCTTCTGGGTACCTGGTGGCATAATCCAAAATAACCAGTATATACTGATGCCCTCTGGCTGATTTCGGGAGAGGTCCCACCACATCCATAGCTATCCTAGCAAAGGGGGTCTCTATGATGGGCAAAGGGACCAGTGGGCTTCTGAAGGCTGGTTTAGGAGCATGTAGTTGACATTCAGGACATGAGCTACAATGTTCTGTCACGTCTGCATGTACGCCTGGCCAGTAAAACCTCCTCAGGAGTCTATCCTTGGTTTTGTCCATCCCCAGATGTCCCCCCAGGATATGCCCATGTGCCAGATTGAGAACTGTTCGTCTGAATGGGGTGGGAACTAGCAATTGCTCCACAATGTCCACCCCTATCTTATTTACACGGTACAATAGGTCATTTTTTACCATAAAATAAGGATAAGCTGTTGGCGGGTCTGCAGTAGTCATAGGGGTCCCATTTACTACCTTCACATTTTCTTTAGCATAGTGTAGAGTGAGATCTCGCACCTGTGCGCTGCCAAAATCAGTGGGGAGTCCCTCTAACACTGACACTTCTACATTGTCAGCTTCAGGGGTCTCTATGAATGGATTCTCACCCACCCTGCTAGTGCTGGGTTCCTCACCCTCCATAGGGTCATCTACGTCACTACATTCCACCCCTATGTTTTCAGTTTAATTTTCCCCAACCAAAACCTTCACTGTCGACTCAACTGGAACCAGGTCTACTTTTAGCTCTAGTTGTGGGATCGAGGCAACTTCTGGCTTACAGTTTTCAGTGTGCATTTCCAATTTACTATGTTTTCTATCTAGTTTTCCAAAATTAGGAAAATATCGTCCCAGTATCACATCATATGGCATGTTGGGTACCACACCGACTTCGTAATCTAGTTTCCCGGCCTCTGTCTGTATGTTTACAAGGGCTGTGGGATAGGGGCGTGTGTCACCATGTGTGCATGTGATACTGAGCTCCTGATGTCTATCCAGCTTGTTGGTCGCTACTAATTTTTCTGTGACCAGTGTAACCATACTGCCAGAGTCGAGTAGAGCAGCCACTTCTTTCTCATCGACTATCACTGTACACATGTGTTTTGGATTAGGTACTCCGCCTATGAAAACATCCGTCCCAACAGGGCAGGCATAAAATACCGGTTTCTCTTTCCCCATATCACACACATTACATTGCATTGGTTCCTCTCTACCTGGGCAGTGGGCCGCAATATGTCCTACTTTGTCACAATTGTAGCAGACAATTGGTTGTGATGGTGACCCCCTATAACCCTTAGTCTCGGCTTTAGGCCCCACCTTTGCCCCCCCCAGTCTTGCTCTTTTCTTCCAACCCAGCGCGTCATGTTTCCCAGAGTACTTTGGAACCATCTTACCCGGTCCGCTGGTTCGTCATGGCCTGGGGAACGAGTTTTTAACCTCCGGTACATGCTCTGCTGCTCCGGCTGTATAGAACCGCTCTACAATGGCCACCAAGGTGTCAGCGGACAGCACCTCATTCTGGCCAACCCAGCGTCGAACGTCCTTGGGCAAACAGCGTTGGTAGTTGTCAAGGACTATGGCCTCCACCACCTCGGCTGATGAATGGACCTCTGGCTGTAGCCATTTCCTGGCCAGATGGATCAGATCAAACATCTGCGTTCGGATTGGTTGTCCTGGTTGGTAGGCCCACTGCTGAAACCGATGTGCCCTCACTGCGGTGGTCACGCCCAATCGGGTCATTATCTCCGCTTTCAATTTATCATAGTCCTGGGCGTCCTTCAGCTCCAGATCAAAGTACGCTTTCTGTGCATCCCCTGCCAGATAAGGTGCCACAAGCCCTGCCCAGGAATCTTTTGGCCATCCCTCTCTCCGCTGTCCTCTCAAAGGTCATAAGGAAGGCCTCAACATCGTCCTGTTTTGTCATTTTCTGCAGAAAGTGATTGGTGCGGGGAGTGGAATGGGTTGCAGCCCCCTGTGGCCCAATCCTGGTTGCAAGTGCTTCAACACTCTCTTTCAGCTCTTTAGTCACCTTTTCCTGCTCTTCTCTAAACATTTTATTTGTATCATGCTGGACCTGCAGTGCTTCCTGATGCATCCGCATAGCATCCTGGTGAGCCACCTGCTGCACCCTGGTCGCTTCCTGTTGGGCTATTACAGCCTGTAGTTTTTTTTTTTTTGGATAAAAAAATTCACTCAGCCAGTCTGGGTTTCATGAGGTGCTGCCCGCATTCTACACCAAATGTGACAAAACGCCTTGGCTGTACACATGTGCGGGTCTTCTCTGTGATCTTCTTAGGAGTAAAAACCAGTCATGACCCAGGGAGGAGGTTGCAAATACAGGGCTGTGCCTGTATGTTTACTTCAAACAAAACAAATCTGAAAACAAAACCTAACTCACACTGGAGTTGTAACTAATCTTACATAATCATTCTATTTTAAACAAAGTCTGGAATAAATAAGTCTTGGCTTTCTCCTTATGAGCTACCTCTGTTTTCCAGATAACTCACCCTATTGTCTCTCACTTCTCTCTCTCTCAGGCCCGCCTTATATACCTGGTGAATAATTGAGGAAGTAACACCAAGTGACCACATTAGGTGCTAGAATGGCTGCCTGAGGGTTTCTGGGGAGTGTAGTTGCCTAGGGTCGGTATTCTACCCTAGAGTACACACCTTGCAGCAGACCTGGCCTGACATATCTGCCATGTATGACCCTGCCCCTTGGTTTGTCACAATACATACATACATACATATACACGGAAAATAAATAATAGAATTATGAATCACAATAAGATGTAATGAAGTACAGAAAAAGAAAATGTAATAAAATGTGATCTTTAATACATACAAATAAAGAAAATAGGTATACCATTTCCAGATTCCTTTTTTGAAATACAATGACATGCATTACAAACGAGTATTTACATTATATTTACAGCCGGTGCTCGTGTGTCACTGTGTCCCTCAGGCTGTGGTTGGCGCTGACATATTGGGCAGAATGTGTCCCTTATTTTGGGCTAAAGCTTTCTGTGGAGGGGAACGTGGATCAGTTTGTACCATTTTTGGGAGGATCTGCCTTGTTGGGGCGGAGCTGTGATCCAGGTGAACAGCAGATCGGGCATAGGTGGGCATGTGGGCAGAGGAGTAGGAAGGCCGGTCAAGCAAATAAGCTTGCTAAGGTACACAGCAGCAGCAAGCAGCCCCCCCATCCAGCCAGCCAGCCAGTCTGGCTGGCGGTGACTGAGTGGTTGACAGACGGCAAGCAACGGAATGTTCATGCTCTGTGATGTCATAGCAGTCAGCTGAGAGAGGCTTGTGATGTCATCGCTGAGCTGGCTGGCTGGCTGGCTGGCTGGCTGTGTGTGTGTCTGTGTGTGTGTGTGTGTGTGTGTGTGTGTGTGTGTCTGTTTGTGTTTGTCAGTCTGTCTGTCTGTCTGTCTCTCTCTCTCTCTCTCTCTCTCTCTCTCTCTCTCTCTCTCTCTCTCTCTCTCTCTCTCTCCTCTCAATTCAATTCATTTGTATTGTCAAAGCAATTGGACATACATACATACATACATACATGCTAGAAAATCATTACTATGTTATCTTAAAGGCTAACTAAGCAGAACATATTTCATTATAGAACAGAGTTCATAGATCTACACATGGTTTTAAGGAACAGGCACGTAGGTCATACCGTTTGACATTGTCTCCAAGGTTCTCATCGTAAATAACAAACAGAAATCAAACTACCTTATGGCCTCCTGACCTTCTAGCTTGACCTTATCTTTCTTAAGTATACAAGAGAGAAAAACAGGTTTGAGAAAATCATTTCTAACTTTCCTTCCATACAATAATACATACATACATACATACGGAAAATAAATAATAGAATTTTGAATCTCAATATAATGTAATGAAGTACAGAAAAAGAAAATGTAATAAAATGTGATCTTTAATACATTCAAATAAAGAAAATAGGTTTACTATTTCCAGATTCCTTTCTGAAATACAATGACATGCATTACAAACGAGTATTTACATTATATTTACAGCCGGTGCTCGTGTGTCACTGTGTCCCTCAGGCTGTTGTAGGCGCTGACATATTGGGCAGCCAGGTTGGCTGTGTGTCCCTCCACCAGGAGGACTGAGCGTTTTTCTTTTTTCTCAGTTTTGTCACAGGTTGGGTGGGCATTCGTTATGTTGTTACAGAATGTGTCCCTTATTTTGGGCTAAAGCTTACCGTGGAGGGGAACGTGGATCAGTTTGTACCATTTTTGGGAGGATCTGCCTTGTTGGGGCGGAGCTGTGATCCAGGTGAACAGCAGATCGGGCTTAGGTGGGCATGTGGGCAGAGGAGTAGGAAGGCCGGTCAGGCAAATTAGCTTGCTAAGATACGCAGCAGCAGCAAGCAGCCCCCCCATCCAGCCAGCCAGCCAGTCTGGCTGGCAGTGACTGAGTGGTTGACAGACGGCAAGCAACGGAATGTACGTGCTCTGTGATGTCATAGCAGTCAGCTGAGAGAGGCTCGTGATGTCATGGCTGAGCTGGCTGGCTGTCTGGCTGGCTGGCTCTGTGTGTGTGTGTGTGTGTGTGTGTGCGTGTGTCTGTCTGTCTGTCAATTCATTTCAATTCAATTCAAAGGTGCTTTATTGGCATGATCTATCACAATATTGCCAAAGCAGATACAAATGTTCTATCAATCAAGACAAAACATTGCAATACAAGATTCAGTGGAACAAATATAGTACACATTGAAATAAAATTAAGTAGGATATAAACCATATTTGTTGTTTGTATCAAAATTTGTGTCATGACATCAGAAAAATCACTGTTTTTATTTTGTTTTGCAAATGGAGTGCCACAGGCTGGTGTCTACACACTGTCTCGCAGGCTGTGGCAGGTGGATACATATTGCGCTGCTAAGAAGGCAGTGCGCTCCTCCTCTCCCAGCAGGACGGGGAGTTTGCAGCAATCGGGGATCATGCTGAACTCAGGGATATGCATTTTTAATATTTTAAAGTATGTCTCCCTGATTTTTGTGTATTTAGGGCAGGACAGCAGGAAATGCGCCTGTGTTTCGACCTCCCCTAGGTCACACTGGCTGCACAGCCGCTCTTCTCTGGCAACCCAGAATTTTCTGTAGCGGCCTTTTTCAATGGCGAGGCTGTGGTCACTGAGCCTGTATTTAGTTAGATTTTGTCTCTCTTTTATATTTTGGATTTTTAAGTATTCAGCCAATGTAATGTTTCTATTCAGGGCCCGGTAGCATTCCAATTTGTTTTGTAATTCTAATTCATGTCTCTAATCTTTTGTGTATTTGCTTTTCAGGTACATGTCAATTTTCCCAATTGTTGTTGTTTTGGTCATTGTGTGTTCGGGCTCTGTGAGCCTCAGAGCCGTGGGGGCGTTTCTGTGTACGTGTAAGATGTTTTTATTAAATTCTAGGTGGAATATTTCCATGGGGCTTTTGTCCCAATTGTTGTTATTGAGGTTCATGAGGGGACCCCACACTTCGCTCCCATATAGCAGGATTGGTTGGATGATGGAGTTTAATATTTTAATCCAAATAGTTATTGGTATTGTTGTTTTCCCAAATTGTGTCTTTATGGCATAAAATGCCCGGCGTGCCTTGTCTTTTAATGCGTTTATAGCCAGGCTGAAGCTCCCTGACGCACTGATGGTCAGGCCAAGGTAGTTGTATCTGGTGCAGTGCTCTAATCCAGTGCTGCCCAGAGTGAAGCGGTACCTGTTTCCCTGAGATGGGGCTTTTTTCTGGAAAACCATAACTCTGGTCTTGTCCAGATTGACTGCCAGGGCCCATTTCTGACAGTACTGCTCTAGCAGCGCCAGGTTCTGCTGAAGCCCCTGCTCTGTGGGCGACAGCAGCACCAGGTCGTCTGCGTAGAGCAGGAACTTGATCTCTGTGTCATGGAGAGTTAGGCTGCGGGCGTCAGACTGCTCCAACACTGTGGCCAACTCGATGATGTAGATGTTGAACAGTGTTGGACTCAGACTGCAGCCCTGTCTCACTCCCCGCCCCTGAGTGAAGAACTCTGTTCTTGAGTTGCCAATTTGAACTCCGCATTTGTTTTCAGAATACATTGATTTAATGATGTCATAAACTTTACCCCCTACACCACTCTGTAGAAGTTTATAAAATAATCCCTTGTGCCAGATTGAGTCAAATGCCTTTCTAAAGTCTACAAAACAGGCAAATATTTTTCCTTTATTGTTTTGGGTATATTTATTTATGAGGGTGTGTAGAGTGTAAATATGATCGGTTGTGCGGTGTTTTGGTAGGAAGCCAATCTGACTCTTATTCAGGACACTGTGCTTGGTAAGGAAGGCCAGTATCTGGGCGTTGATGATACTGCAGAACACCTTCCCCAGGTTACTGCTCACACAGCTGCCCCAGTAGTTATTGGGGTCTAATTTGTCTCCACTTTTAAAAATCGGGGTGATCAATCCTTGATTCCCGACCTCAGGGAAACACCCGGCTCTCAGCACCAGGTTAAAGAGTTTGAGCAGAGCCTCCTGCAGCTGCGGGCTGCTGTGCTTCAGCATCTCAGGGCTGATGCTGTCGGGGCCGCTGGCTTTCCTGGGATTGAGGATTTTGAGTTGATGTTTTAGTTCCTGTATTGTAAATGGGTTATCTAAGGGATTTTGGTTATTCTTAATGATTTCTTCCAATTTATTTAGGTTTTTTAATATTTTAACCTGTTCTGGCTTTGGATTGTTTTCAACATTTTGGTAAAGTTTTTCAAAGTGTGTTTTCCAGATTTCTCCATTTTGAATTGGTATTTCATTTTTTGTTTTTGGGGTATTTATTCTGCCCATATAGTGGTCTTTTTTCTTACTGAGGAGTTGCTTGTAGTGCCGCAGGGCCTGGCAGTAGCTGAGGCGAGCCTCCTGGTTGTCGGGCTCTCTGTGTTTAGTGTTGGAGAGATGTCTCAGGTGTTTCCTAGAAGTTTCACACTCCTGGTCACACCACTGTTCTTTTTTTCTTTTAGACGATTTCATATTTTGGTTTTTAATTGTTTTAATGTTTGATTTTAAAGCCAGTCTCTCAAATATTTCATTCAGTGTTTTGGTGGCTGAGTTTATTCCGTTTTGGTTTATTTGATAGTGTGAGGATTGATATCTGTCTAACATGTTTTCAATCTCATCACTATTCAGGGCTCTTGTGTAGTTCTCTGTGCTGGGCTCTGACCATCTCTAACTGGGTGGCAGGGAGACCAGTTTTGTGGGAAGTTTGGCTCTGACTTGTGGCTGCGCTGATCTTTTTAGGTAAAGTGTTATTTGGCTGTGGTCTGATAGTGGAGATTGTTGTCTGACTATAAACGCATTGTTGGCTTGTGGGTCCAGGTCAGTTATGGCGTAGTCCACCACACTGCTGCCCAGAGCCGAGCAGTATGTGAATCTCCCCAGAGAGTACCCCCTGGTCCTGCCATTGATGATATATAGACCCAGGCTTTTACATAGGCGCACTACCTGCTTCCTGCTCTTGTTTACCACGCTGTCGTGGCTGTGTCAGTGTGGAGGTGTGTGTGTGGCACAGCGGGGAGTCTCCGAACAGGTGTGTGTTCCCCTCTGTATTGATGTAGTCCATCTCTCTGCCAGTCCTGGCATTGAGATCGCCACACAGCAGTACAGAGCCCAGGGTCTGGAAGTGGCAGATTTCGTTTTGAAGCTCATGAAAGCCTTCCTCATTATAGTAGGGGGAGTCTGCGGGTGGCATATAAATTGCACATAGGTATATATCTGTGTTATTTTGTAGGGTGTCTTTTCTGATTTTCATCCACAGGTGTGTGTCTCCTCTCTGTACTGGGCATAGGGCTGCTCGGAGCTCCTCCCTGTACCACACGATAATCCCCCACGAGGCCCTGCCACACCTGACTTTGGGTTTTATATAGGAGGGCACAATCAGCTCCCTGTATCCATTGTATCCATCCAGTGTATAGACATATCTGCACAGCACCAAGTCTCTACAAGAATGAAAACATCTGAACTATTTACAGTGTTGATCAGTTCAGGGCCTGTGCTCTTCATTCCAAAAGTTGAGGAGCGTAAACCCTGCATATTCCAACTGCTTATTTTAAAGGACATGTTAATATATTTTATTATACTTGTCTCTTCTACATAAGAAAGTTTAATTTGTGGTCTACAACTGATATTATATTACTATTAATAATTATATATGGATATACATAATAATCACTCAAAGATTTTATGTTTGCATCAAAATATCAGAATAATTAAATCACATTTTTTCTTACTCTCCATCTCCACAACCATATATATGTGTGTTGAGGCTCAGTTAACTCAGCAGTGTGGAACAGATGACACTGAGGAGTTGCCTTATCTGGGCCAGCTGGGCAGCATCGGGCCTCCAGGCTCTGGAAGCCGCTGCTGCGTGGCTGTGTGGCTGTGCTGGTCCCCGGCTGTCCGCTCTGCTGTGCTGGACGGGCCCTCTGGGGATGGGGGGGTGGGGAATGGGGCCGCGGGGTCTCAGGGGCTGGGGCTGGGGTGGAGCCGGTGGCTGGGGATGTGGCCGGGGGCTGGGGGGTTTGCTCCTGGTCTCGAGGTGGGGGTGTGTGGGGTTTCGGCCCAGGGTTGTGTCCTTGAGGACCTTTGAGATGATCCTCACACCCGTCTTGTTGAGGTGGACGTGGTCATACAGGTGATGTGGCTGGATGTCTCAGTGGTGTGCCAGGTGGACGTTGGGGAGGAGGGCACATCTTCGGGACACTTCTGCGTTGATGGCCTGGATGATGTGCAGAGGCACGTCTGTGCGGGGCAGCAGTGTGGAGATGGAAATTTTGGCAGTTGGGAATTCCTCTGTGGCTTTCGTTGCTACCTGTCTCAGGGCTGAGGCCACATCGCCCCTGCGGGCACTCAGGTCGTTAGTGCCGGTGTGGATGAGGATGTGTTTGACTTGGCAAAGCCTCCTCTTGGAGAGCAGCTCCAGGGCTCTCTGTGCTGTGGAGCACCAAAGCTTTTTCACTTTTCGCCCAGGGAAGAGGCGCCTCTCAACCAGGAACTTCCCATTGGATTCGCTCAGAATGACCACCTCTGCGTTGACCTGCCACTCCGGGTTTGCGTCGGGAGTGGTGGGGGCAGCGGGTGTGTTTTGGGGGAGTGGCGTTTCAGGGGGTTGTGTATTAGTGGCAGGTCTGGTGATAGTGGGTGTGTCAGGAGTGGTGGGGAGTGTGGGTGGATCAGTGGGTGCGTCAGGGGTTGGAGGTGTTGTGGGGTCAGTGCAGTGCAGTCTCTGTGCTCCAGTGATGTGTAGC
Source organism: Amia ocellicauda (assembly GCF_036373705.1). NCBI lineage: Eukaryota > Metazoa > Chordata > Actinopteri > Amiiformes > Amiidae > Amia > Amia ocellicauda. The sequence goes on from NW_027102823.1 coordinate 1,893,280, forward strand.
TCCTCTCTTAGCTCCTCCAGCTGGCTCTGCAGGCTCCTCAGCTAGCTGTGCTGGGGTGTCCAGGTCAGCTCCTCCCTCGCTCTGCGCAGCTCCGTCCTCAGGGTTTGGCTCTGCTCCTCCAGGTCTCTCACTGCTGCTCTCAGCTCATGGATCTCAGCCTTGTGCTGCATCTTTAGTCTGTGCATCTCATCCCGGAGCTGATCACACAAGGAGGTCTGGGCCAGGGTGCTCAAGGTCTGCTCCCTGAACTCCGCAAACTCCAGCTCCAGCACTGATAGGCATTCCTTTAGTGTTTTAATGTTGCTAGAGAGTTTTGGGGAGACAGGGGGGCAGTCTGTGGGAGATGGGGCACTGTCTGGCTCCGTGTGGCTGGGGGCAGACTGCAGGGTGGCCGGCTCTGGCTCTTGTTTCTCTACCTCAGTCTGCTGCTTTGAGGTGTGGAAGCCGAGAGCTAATTGGTCCAGGCTGCTCTCGCTGCCCTGCACCATGATGGTCCCGTTGTGGTATACATTAAAAGTGAGCATCACACTGTCTGTGTCTTTCTCTACCAGCACTGAGATCTGCCTGCCTCTGCTAATGCCCCTCTTGTTGTTATTGGGGTATGTCTGGCACAGGGTTTTGTGAAAGGCGGTGTAGAACAGTAGATTGTTCTTGACCCTGTTTTCTCCTTTACCGGTGTAGTCTAGGATGAGGGTCTCAGGAGATGCTCTCATCACAGCTTGTTTGTAGTCCTTCTTAGCCTGTGCAGAGCGAATGTCTTCAGGGTATCGGATTTCAAAAGGCAGCTCTGCAGTCAGACTGCTGTTCGATAGATTTCTATCAGTCTCAGTGGCAGTTGGGCTCTCTCCTACTGTCACTCTATTCAAATCGGAGCTCTGCATTTTCATTGGCTGAGTCAACTACTGAGAATGCTTATTTATTTTATTAATACATATTTTTTTGTTTAATTATTTGTCTCTTACCTCCAATTCTTGTCTTCAGCTTTTCTTTTCTGACTTTTCTTCCTGAACTGTCTCTCTGCTTTCTTCTTTTTGTGTTTCTCTTAAAATTATTATTTTTTGAATACTTTTTCTTCTGGATTTCTATTCCATGTCTTCTGTGTATGTTTATAGTGCTATATATTCATTTGTAAATCACAAATTAAATCCGCTTATGTATAAAAACAAATGTTTTTTAGGAGCTCATATTCCTCTCTCTCTCTCTCTCTCTCTCTCTCTCTCTCTCTCTCTCTCCCTCTCTCTCTCTCTCTCTCTCTCTCAATTCATTTCATTTGTATTGTCAAAGCAATTGGACATACATACACATACATACATATACACTCACCTAAAGGATTATTAGGAACACCTGTTCAATTTCTCATTAATGCAATTATCTAATCAACCAATCACATGGCAGTTGCTTCAATGCATTTAGGGGTGTGGTCCTGGTCAAGACAATCTCCTGAACTCCAAACTGAATGTCTGAATGGGAATGAAAGGTGATTTAAGCAATTTTGAGCGTGGCATGGTTGTTGGTGCCAGACGGGCCGGTCTGAGTATTTCACAATCTGCTCAGTTACTGGGATTTTCACGCACAACCATTTCTAGGGTTTACAAAGAATGGTGTGAAAAGGGAAAAACATCCAGTATGCGGCAGTCCTGTGGGCGAAAATGCCTTGTTGATGCAAGAGGTCAGAGGAGAATGGGCCGACTGATTCAAGCTGATAGAAGAGCAACTTTGACTGAAATAACCACTAGTTACAAACGAGGTATGCAGCAAAGCATTTGTGAAGCCACAACACGTACAACCTTGAGGCGGATGGGCTACAACAGCAGAAGACCCCACCGGGTACCACTCATCTCCACTACAAATAGGAAAAAGAGGTGAGACATTCAGATGGTAGAGTCAGAATTTGGCGTAAACAGAATGAGAACATGGATCCATCATGTCTTGTTACCACTGTGCAGGCTGGTGGTGGTGGTGTAATGGTGTGGGGGATGTCTTCTTGGCACACTTTAGGCCCCTTAGTGCCAATTGGGCATCGTTTAAATGCTACGGCCTACCTGAGCATTGTTTCTGACCATGTCCATCCCTTTTTGACCACCATGTACCCATCCTCTGATGGCTACTTCCAGCAGGATAATGCACCATGTCACAAAGGTCGAATCATTTCAAATTGGTTTCTTGAACATGACAATGAGTTCACTGTACTAAACTGGCCCCCACAGTCACCAGATCTCAACCCAATGGAGCATCTTTGGGATGTGGTGGAACGGGAGCTTCGTGCCCTGGATGTGCATCCCACAAATCTCCATCAACTGCAAGATGCTATCCTATCAATATGGGCCAACATTTCTAAAGAATGCTTTCAGCACCTTGTTGAAGCAATGCCACGTAGAATTAAAGCAGTTCTGAAGGCGAAAGGGGGTCAAACACAGTATTAGTATGGTGTTCCTAATAATCCTTTAGGTGAGTTCATCGTAGCTCTTAATACTCTCTTTCTGTCTGGAGGAGATATAATTGAAGTATTGTACACGTACCCGGCTACTTTCAACACCCATTGCTGCACTGATATTTTTCCCTCCATTTTTCTTTATCCATTTTTTTTTTGCTGGAAGTTCCGTCAATACCCGTCAGCCTTTAAGAGACATCATGCAGCCAGGCCTCTTGGCTTGCGGCCACACCGTCCTGAACGCGCCCAATCTCATCAGATCTCGGAAGCTAAACGGGGCAGGTCCTGGTCAGTACTTGGATGGGTGACCTCCTGGAAATACCAGGTGCTGCTAGCTTTTTCGTCTCCTGGGAAACTTTATCGTAGCTCTTAATACTCTCTTTCAGTCTGCAGGAGATATAATTGAAGAATTGTACACGTACCCGGCTACTTTCAACACCCTTTCCAGCACTGATATTTTTCCCTCCATTTTTCTATTTTTTATTTTTTTTTTTTTCCTGGAAGTTCCGTCAATACCCGCCAACCTTTAAGAGACATCATGCAGCCAGGCATCTCGGCTTGCGGCCACACCATCCTGAATGCGCCCGATCTCGTCAGATCTCGGAAGCTAAACGGGGCAGGGCCTGGTCAGTACTTGGATGGGAGACCTCCTAGAAATACCAGGTGCTGCAAGCTTTTTACGTCTCCTGGGTAACTTCATCGTAGCTCTTAATACTCTCTTTCTGTCTCCAGGAGATATAATTGAAGAATTGTACACGTACCCGGCTACTTTCAACACCCTTTGCTGCACTGGTATATTTCCCTCTATTTTTCTTTTTTTTTTTGCTGGCAGTTTCGTCAATACCCGCCAGCTTTTAAGAGACATCATGCAGCCAGGCATCTCGGCTTGCGGCCACACCATCCTGAACGCGCCCGATCTTGTCAGATCTCGGAAGCTAAATGGGGCAGGGCCTGGTCAGTACTTGGATGGGAGACCTCCTAGAAATACCAGGTGCTGCAAGCTTTTTACGTCTCCTGGGTAACTTCATCGTAGCTCTTAATACTCTCTTTCTGTCTCCAGGAGATATAATTGAAGAATTGTACACGTACCCGGCTACTTTCAACACCCTTTGCTGCACTGGTATATTTCACTCTATTTTTCTTTTTTTTTTTTGCTGGCAGTTCCGTCAATACCCGCCAGCCTTTAAGAGACATCATGCAGCCAGGCATCTCGGCTTGCGGCCACACCATCCTGAACGCGCCCGATCTCGTCAGATCTCGGAAGCTAAACGGGGCAGGACCTGGTCAGTACATGATAGTGAGACCTCCTGGAAATACCTAGTGCTGCAAGCTTTTACGTCTCCTGGGAAACTTTATCGTAGCTCTTAATACTCTCTCTCTGTCTGGAGGAGATATAATTGAAGTATTGTACACGTATCCAGCTACTGTCAACACCCTTTGCTGCACTGATATTTTTCCATCCATTTTTCTTTTTTCTTTTTTTCTTTTTTTTTTTTGCTGGAAGTTCCGTCAATACCCGCCAGCCTTTAAGAGACATCATGCAGCCAGACATCTCGGCTTGCGGCCACACCGTCCTGAACGCGCCCGATCTCGTCAGATCTCGGAAGCTAAACGGGGCAGGACCTGGTCAGTACTTGAATGTGAGACCTCCTGGAAATACCTGGTGCTGCAAGCTTTTACGTCTCCTGGGTAACTTTATCGTAGCTCTTAATACTCTCTATCTGTCTGGAGGAGATATAATTGAAGAATTGTACACGTACCCAGCTACTGTCAACACCATTTGCTGCACTGATATTTTTCCCTCCATTTTTCTTTTTTCTTTTGTTTTTTGCTGGAAGTTCCATCAATACCCTCCAGCCTTTAAGACACATCATGCAGCCAGGCCTCTTGGCTTGAGGCCACACCGTCCTGAAGACGCAAGATCTCGTCAGATCTCGGAAGAGAAACTAGGCAGGGCCTGGTCAGTAATTGGATGGGTGACCTCCTGGAAATACCAGGTGCTGAAAGCTTTTTACATCTCCTGGGTAACTTCAGCGTAGCTCTTAATACTCTCATTCAGTCTGGAGGAGATATAATTGAAGAATTGTACATGTACCCGGCTACTTTCAACACCCTGTCCTGCACTGATATTTTTCCCTCCATTTTTCTATTTATTTATTTTTTATTTTTTGCTGGAAGTTCCGTCAATACCCGCTAGCCTTTAAGAGACATCATGCAGCCCGGCCTCTTGGCTTGCGGCCACACCGTCCTGAACACGCCCGATCTCATCAGATCTCGGAAGCCAAACGGGGCAGGGCCTCATCAGTACTTGGATGGGAGACCTCCTGGAAATACCTGGTGCTGCAAGCTTTTTACGTCTCCTGGGAAACTTCATCGTAGCTCTTAATACTCTCTATCTGTCTGGAGGAGATATAATTGAAGTATTGTACACGTACCCGGCTACTTTCAACAGCCTTTGCTGCACTGATATTTTTCCCTCCATTTTTCTTTTTATTTTATTTTTTTGCTGGAAGTTCCGTCAATATCCGCCAGCCTTTAAGAGACATCATGCAGCCAGGCCTCTTGGCTTATAGTCACACCGTCCAGAACGCGCCCGATCATATCAGATTTCGGAAGCTAAACGGGGCAGGGCCTGCTCAGTACTTGGATGGGAGACCTCCTGGAAATACCAGGTGCTGCAAGCTTTTTACGTCTCCTGGGTAACTTCATCGTAGCTCTTAATTCTCTCTTTCTGTCTCCAGGAGATATAATTGAAGAATTGTACACTTACCCGGCTACTTTCAACACCCTTTGCTGCACTGGTATATTTCCCTCTATTTTTCTTTTTTTTTTTTGCTGGCAGTTCCGTCAATACCCGCCAGCCTTTAAGAGACATCATGCAGCCAGGCATCTCGGCTTGCGGCCACACCATCCTGAACGCGCCCGATCTCGTCAGATCTCGGAAGCTAAACGGGGCAGGACCTGGTCAGTACATGAATGTGAGACCTCCTGGAAATACCTCGTGCTGCAAGCTTTTACGACTCCTGGGTAACTTTATCGTAGCTCTTAATACTCTTTATCTGTCTGGAGGAGTTATAATTGAAGTATTGTACACGTACCCAGCTACTGTCAACACCCTTTTCTGCACTGATATTTTTCCATCCATTTTTTTTTTTTTTTTTGCTGGAAATTCCGTCAATACCCGCCAGCCTTTAAGAGACATCATGCAGCCAGGCATCTCGGCTTGCGGCCACACCATCCTGAACTCGCCCGATCTCGTTAGATCTTGGAAGCTAAACGGGGCAGGACCTGGTCGGTACATGAATGTGAGACCTCCTGGAAATACCTGGTGCTGCAAGCTTTTACGTCTCCTGGGTAACTTTATCGTAGCTCTTAATACTCTCTATCTGTCTGGAGGAGATATATTTGAAGTATTGTACACGTACCCAGCTACTGTCAACACCCTTTGCTGCACTGATATTTTTCCATCCATTTTTTTTTTTTTTTTTTTTTTTGCTGGAAGTTCCGTCAATACCCGCCAACCTTTAAGAGACATCATGCAGCCAGGCCTCTCGGCTTGCGGCCACACCGTCCTGATTGCGCCCGATCTCGTCAGATCTCGGAAGCTAAATGGGGCAGGGCCTGGTCAGTACTTGGATGTGTGACCTCCTGGAAAAACCAGGTGCTGCAAGCTTTTTACGTCTCCTGGGTAACTTCATCGTAGCTCTTAATACTCTCTTTCTGTCTCCAGGAGATATAATTGAAGAATTGTACACGTACCCGGCTACTTTCAACACCCTGTGCTGCACTGGTATATTTCCCTCTATTTTTCTTTTTTTTTTTTGCTGGCAGTTCCGTCAATACCCGCCAGCCTTTAAGAGACATCATGCAGCCAGGCATCTCGGCTTGCGGCCACACCATCCTGAACGCTCCCGATCTCGTCAGATCTCGGAAGCTAAACGGGGCAGGACCTGGTCAGTACATGAATGTGAGACCTCCTGGAAATACCTGGTGCTGCAAGCTTTTACGTCTCCTGGGTAACTTTATCGTAGCTCTTAATACTCTCTATCTGTCTGGAGGAGATATAATTGAAGTATTGTACACGTACCCGGCTACTTTCAAAACCCATTACTGCACTGATATTTTTCCCTCCATTTTTCTTTTTCTTTTTTTTTTTTTTTTTTTTTTGCTGGAAGTTCCGTCAATACCCGCCAGCCATTAAGAGACATCATGTAGCCAGGCCTCTCGGCTTGCGGCCACACCGTCCTGAATGCGCCCGATCTCGTCAGATCTCGGAAGCTAAACGGGGCAGGGCCTGGTCAGTACTTGGATGGGAGACCTCCTAGAAATACCAGGTGCTGCAAGCTTTTTACGTCTCCTGGGTAACTTCATCGTAGCTCTTAATACTCTCTTTCTGTCTCCAGGAGATATAATTGAAGAATTGTACACGTACCCGGCTACTTTCAACACCCTTTGCTGCACTGGTATATTTCCCTCTATTTTTCTTTTTTTTTTTTGCTGGCAGTTCCGTCAATACCCGCCAGCCTTTAAGAGACATCATGCAGCCAGGCATCTCGGCTTGCGGCCACACCATCCTGAACGCGCCCGATCTCGTCAGATCTCGGAAGCTAAACGGGGCAGGACCTGGTCAGTACATGAATGTGAGACCTCCTGGAAATACCTGGTGCTGCAAGCTTTTACGTCTCCTGGGTAACTTTATCGTAGCTCTTAATACTCTCTATCTGTCTGGAGGAGATATAATTGAAGTATTGTACACGTACCCGGCTACTTTCAAAACCCATTACTGCACTGATATTTTTCCCTCCATTTTTCTTTTTCTATTTTTTTTTTTTTTTTTTTTGCTGGAAGTTCCGTCAATACCCGCCAGCCATTAAGAGACATCATGCAGCCAGGCCTCTCGGCTTGCGGCCACACCGTCCTGAATGCGCCCGATCTCGTCAGATCTCGGAAGCTAAACGGGGCAGGGCCTGGTCAGTACTTGGATGGGAGACCTCCTAGAAATACCAGGTGCTGCAAGCTTTTTACGTCTCTTGGGTAACTTCATCGTAGCTCTTAATACTCTCTTTCTGTCTCCAGGAGATATAATTGAAGAATTGTACACGTACCCGGCTACTTTCAACACCCTTTGCTGCACTGGTATATTTCCCTCTATTTTTCTTTTTTTTTTTTTGCTGGCAGTTCCGTCAATACCCGCCAGCCTTTAAGAGACATCATGCAGCCAGGCATCTCGGCTTGCGGCCACACCATCCTGAACGCGCCCGATCTCGTCAGATCTCGGAAGCTAAACGGGGCAGGGCCTGGTCAGCACTTGGATGGGAGACCTCCGAGAAATACCAGGTGCTGCAAGCCTTTTACGTCTCCTGGGTAACAACATCGTAGCTCTTAATACTCTCTTTCTGTCTGGAGGAGATATAATTGAAGAATTGTACACGTACTAGGCTACTTTCAACACCCTTTGCTGCACTGATATTTTTCCCTACATTTTTCTTTTTATTTTATTTTTTTGCTGGAAGTTCCGTCAATATCCGCCAGCCTTTAAGAGACATCATGAAGCCAGGCCTCTTGGCTTGTAGTCACACCGTCCAGAACGCGCCCGATCATATCAGATTTCGGAAGCTAAACGGGGCAGGGCCTGCTCAGTACTTGGATGGGAGACGTCCTGGAAATACCAGGTGCTGCAAGCTTTTTACGTCTCCTGGGTAACTTCATCGTAGCTCTTAATTCTCTCTTTCTGTCTCCAGGAGATATAATTGAAGAATTGTACACTTACCCGGCTACTTTCAACACCCTTTGCTGCACTGGTATATTTCCCTCTATTTTTCTTTTTTTTTTTTGCTGGCAGTTCCGTCAATACCCGCCAGCCTTTAAGAGACATCATGCAGCCAGGCATCTTGGCTTGCGGCCACACCATCCTGAACGCGCCCGATCTCGTCAGATCTCGGAAGCTAAACGGGGCAGGGCCTGGTCAGTACTTGGATGGGAGACCTCCGAGAAATACCAGGTGCTGCAAGCCTTTTACGTCTCCTGGGTAACTTCATCGTAGCTCTTAATACTCTCTTTCTGTCTGGAGGAGATATAATTGAAGAATTGTACACGTACTAGGCTACTTTCAACAGCCTTTGCTGCACTGATATTTTTCCCTCCATTTTTCTTTTTATTTTATTTTTTTGCTGGAAGTTCCGTCAATATCCGCCAGCCTTTAAGAGACATCATGCAGCCAGGCCTCTTGGCTTGTAGTCACACCGTCCTGAACGCGCCCGATCATATCAGATTTCGGAAGCTAAACGGGGCAGGGCCTGGTCAGTACTTGGATGTGTGACCTCCTGGAAATACCAGGTGCTGCAAGCTTTTTACGTCTCCTGGGTAACTTCATCGTAGCTCTTAATACTCTCTTTCTTTCTCCAGGAGATATAATTGAAGAATTGTACACGTACCCGGCTACTTTCAACACCCTGTGCTGCACTGGTATATTTCCCTCTATTTTTCTTTTTTTTTTTTGCTGGCAGTTCCGTCAATACCCGCCAGCCTTTAAGAGACATCATGCAGCCAGGCATCTTGTCTTGCGGCCACACCATCCTGAACGCGCCCGATCTCGTCAGATCTCGGAAGCTAAACGGGGCAGGACCTGGTCAGTACATGAATGTGAGACCTCCTGGAAATACCTGGTGCTGCAAGCTTTTACGTCTCCTGGGTAACTTTATCGTAGCTCTTAATACTCTCTATCTGTCTGGAGGAGATATAATTGAAGTATTGTACACGTACCCGGCTACTTTCAAAACCCATTACTGCACTGATATTTTTCCCTCCATTTTTCTTTTTCTTTTTTTTTTTTTTTTTTTTTTGCTGGAAGTTCCGTCAATACCCGCCAGCCATTAAGAGACATCATGTAGCCAGGCCTCTCGGCTTGCGGCCACACCGTCCTGAATGCGCCCGATCTCGTCAGATCTCGGAAGCTAAACGGGGCAGGGCCTGGTCAGTACTTGGATGGGAGACCTCCTAGAAATACCAGGTGCTGCAAGCTTTTTACGTCTCCTGGGTAACTTCATCGTAGCTCTTAATACTCTCTTTCTGTCTCCAGGAGATATAATTGAAGAATTGTACACGTACCCGGCTACTTTCAACACCCTTTGCTGCACTGGTATATTTCCCTCTATTTTTCTTTTTTTTTTTTGCTGGCAGTTCCGTCAATACCCGCCAGCCTTTAAGAGACATCATGCAGCCAGGCATCTCGGCTTGCGGCCACACCATCCTGAACGCGCCCGATCTCGTCAGATCTCGGAAGCTAAACGGGGCAGGGCCTGGTCAGTACTTGGATGGGAGACCTCCGAGAATTACCAGGTGCTGCAAGCCTTTTACGTCTCCTGGGTAACAACATCGTAGCTCTTAATACTCTCTTTCTGTCTGGAGGAGATATAATTGAAGAATTGTACACGTACTAGGCTACTTTCAACACCCTTTGCTGCACTGATATTTTTCCCTACATTTTTCTTTTTATTTTATTTTTTTGCTGGAAGTTCCGTCAATATCCGCCAGCCTTTAAGAGACATCATGAAGCCAGGCCTCTTGGCTTGTAGTCACACCGTCCAGAACGCGCCCGATCATATCAGATTTCGGAAGCTAAACGGGACAGGGCCTGCTCAGTACTTGGATGGGAGACGTCCTGGAAATACCAGGTGCTGCAAGCTTTTTACGTCTCCTGGGTAACTTCATCGTAGCTCTTAATTTTCTCTTTCTGTCTCCAGGAGATATAATTGAAGAATTGTACACGTACCCGGCTACTTTCAACACCCTTTGCTGCACTGGTATATTTCCCTCTATTTTTCTTTTTTTTTTTTGCTGGCAGTTCCGTCAATACCCGCCAGCCTTTAAGAGACATCATGCAGCCAGGCATCTCGGCTTGCGGCCACACCATCCTGAACGCGCCCGATCTCGTCAGATCTCGGAAGCTAAACGGGGCAGGACCTGGTCAGTACATGAATGTGAGACCTCCTGGAAATACCTCGTGCTGCAAGCTTTTACGTCTCCTGGGTAACTTTATCGTAGCTCTTAATACTCTCTATCTGTCTGGAGGAGTTATAATTGAAGTATTGTACACGTACCCAGCTACTGTCAACACCCTTTGCTGCACTGATATTTTTCCATCCATTTTTTTTTTTTTTTTTGCTGGAAATTCCGTCAATACCCGCCAGCCTTTAAGAGACATCATGCAGCCAGGCATCTCGGCTTGCGGCCACACCATCCTGAACTCGCCCGATCTCGTCAGATCTTGGAAGCTAAACGGGGCAGGACCTGGTCGGTACATGAATGTGAGACCTCCTGGAAATACCTGGTGCTGCAAGCTTTTACGTCTCCTGGGTAACTTTATCGTAGCTCTTAATACTCTCTATCTGTCTGGAGGAGATATAATTGAAGAATTGTACACGTACTAGACTACTTTCAACACCCTTTGCTGCACTGATATTTTTCCCTCCATTTTTCTTTTTATTTTATTTTTTTGCTGGAAGTTCCGTCAATATCCGCCAGCCTTTAAGAGACATCATGCAGCCAGGCCTCTTGGCTTGTAGTCACACCGTCCTGAACGCGCCCGATCATATCAGATTTCGGAAGCTAAACGGGGCAGGGCCTGGTCAGTACTTGGATGTGTGACCTCCTGGAAATACCAGGTGCTGCAAGCTTTTTACGTCTCCTGGGTAACTTCATCGTAGCTCTTAATACTCTCTTTCTTTCTCCAGGAGATATAATTGAAGAATTGTACACGTTCCCGGCTACTTTCAACACCCTGTGCTGCACTGGTATATTTCCCTCTATTTTTCTTTTTTTTTTTTGCTGGCAGTTCCGTCAATACCCGCCAGCCTTTAAGAGACATCATGCAGCCAGGCATCTTGGCTTGCGGCCACACCATCCTGAACGCGCCCGATCTCGTCAGATCTCGGAAGCTAAACGGGGCAGGACCTGGTCAGTACATGAATGTGAGACCTCCTGGAAATACCTGGTGCTGCAAGCTTTTACGTCTCCTGGGTAACTTTATCGTAGCTCTTAATACTCTCTATCTGTCTGGAGGAGATATAATTGAAGTATTGTACACGTACCCGGCTACTTTCAAAACCCATTACTGCACTGATATTTTTCCCTCCATTTTTCTTTTTCTTTTTTTTTTTTTTTTTTTTTTTGCTGGAAGTTCCGTCAACACCCGCCAGCCATTAAGAGACATCATGAAGCCAGGCCTCTCGGCTTGCGGCCACACCGTCCTGAATGCGCCCAATCTCGTCAGATCTCGGAAGCTAAACGGGGCAGGGCCTGGTCAGTACTTGGATGGGAGACCTCCTAGAAATACCAGGTGCTGCAAGCTTTTTACGTCTCCTGGGTAACTTCATCGTAGCTCTTAATACTCTCTTTCTGTCTCCAGGAGATATAATTGAAGAATTGTACACGTACCCGGCTACTTTCAACACCCTTTGCTGCACTGGTATATTTCCCTCTATTTTTCTTTTTTTTTTTTGCTGGCAGTTCCGTCAATACCCGCCAGCCTTTAAGAAACATCATGCAGCCAGACATCTCGGCTTGCGGCCACACCGTCCTGAACGCGCCCGATCTCGTCAGATCTCGGAAGCTAAACGGGGCAGGACCTGGTCAGTACTTGAATGTGAGACCTCCTGGAAATACCTGGTGCTGCAAGCTTTTACGTCTCCTGGGTAACTTTATCGTAGCTCTTAATACTCTCTATCTGTCTGGAGGAGATATAATTGAAGAATTGTACACGTACCCAGCTACTGTCAACACCATTTGCTGCACTGATATTTTTCCCTCCATTTTTCTTTTTTCTTTTGTTTTTTGCTGGAAGTTCCATCAATACCCGCCAGCCTTTAAGACACGTCATGCCGCCAGGCCTCTTGTCTTGCAGCCACACCGTCCTGAACGCCCCCGATCTCATCAGATCTTGGAATTTAAACGGGGCAGGGCCTGGTCAGTACTTGGATGGGTGACCTCCTAGAAATGCCAGGTGCTGCAAGCTTTTTACGTCTCCTGGGTAACTTCATCGTAGCTCTTAATACTCTCTTTCTGTTCGGAGGAGATATAATTGAAGAATTGTACACGTACCCGGCTACTTTCAAAACCCATTACTGCACTGATATTTTTCCCTCCATTCTTCTTTTTCTTTTTTTTTTTTTTTTTTTTTTTGCTGGAAGTTCTGTCAATACCCGCCAGCCATTAAGAGACATCATGCAGCCAGGCCTCTCGGCTTGCGGCCACACCGTCCTGAACGCGCCCGATCTCGTCAGATCTCAGAATTTAAACGGGGCAGGGCCTGGTCAGTACTTTTATGGGTGACCTTCTGGAAATACGAGGTGCTGCAAACTTTTTACGTCTCCTGGGTAACTTCATCGTAGCTCTTAATTCTCTCTTTCTGTCTGGAGGAGATATAATTGAAGAGTTGTACACGTACCCGGCTACTTTCAACAGCCTTAGCTGCACTGATATTTTTCCGTCCATTTCTCTTTTTTTTTTTGCTGGCTGTTCCGTCAATACCCGCCAGCCTTTAAGAGACATCATGCCGCCAGGCATCTTGGCTTGCGGCCACACCGTCCTGAACGCGCCCGATCTCGTCAGATCTCGGAAGCCAAACGGGGCAGGGCCTGGTCAGTACTTGGATGGGTTTCCTCCTGGAAATACCAGGTGCTGCAAGCTTTTTACGTCTCCTGTGTAACTTCATCGTAGCTCTTAATACTCTCTTTCAATCTGGAGGAGATATAATTGAAGAATTGTACACGTACCTCGCTACTTTCAACACCCTTTGCTGCACTGATATTTTTACCACCATTTCTCTTTTTTTTTTTTTGCTGGCAGTTCCGTCAATACCCGCCAGCCTTTAAGAGACATCATGCAGCCAGGCGTCTCGGCTTGCGGCCACACCATCCTGAACGCGCCCGATCTCGTCAGATCTCGGAAGCTAAACGGGGCAGGACCTGGTCAGTACTTGAATGTGAGACCTCCTGGAAATACCTGGTGCTGCAAGCTTTTACAACTCCTGGGTAACTTCATCATAGCTCTTAATACTCTCTATCTGTCTGGAAGAGATATAATTGAAGTATTGTACACGTACCCAGCTACTGTCAACACCCTTTGCTGCACTGATATTTTTCCCTCCCTTTTTCTATTTTTTTTTTTTTTTTTTTTTGCTGGAAGTTCCGTCAATACTTGCCAGCCTTTAAGAGACATCATGCAGCCAGGCCTCTCGGCTTGCGGCCACACCGTCCTGAACGCGCCTGATCTCATCATATCTCGGAAGCTAAACGGGGCAGGGTCTGGTCAGTACTTGGTTGGGTGACCTCCTGGAAATACCAGGTGCTGCAAGCTTTTTACGTCTCCTGGGTAACTTCATCGTAGCTCTTAATACTCTCTTTCAGTCTGGAGGAGATATTATTGAAGAATTGTACACGTACCCGTCTACTTTCAACAGCCTTTGCTGCACTGATATTTTTCCCTCCATTTTTCTTTTTTTTTTTTGCTGGAAGTTCGTCAATATCCGCCAACCTTTAAGAGACATCATGCAGCCAGGCCTCTCGGCTTGTGGCCACACCGTCCTGAATGCGCCCGATCTCGTAAGATCTCGGAAGCTAAACGGGGCAGGGCCTGGTCAGTACTTGGATGGCTGACCTCCTAGAAATACCACGTGCTGCAAGCTTTTTACGTCTCCTGGGTAACTTCATCGTAGCTCTTAATACTCTCTTTCTGTCTGCAGGAGATATAATTGAAGAATTGTACACGTACCCGGCTACTTTCAACACCCTTTGCTGCACTGGTATTTCTCCCTCCATTTCTCTTTTTTTTTTTTGCTGGATGTTCCGTCAAAACCCGCCAACCATTAAGAGACATCATGCAGCCCGGCCTCTTGGCTTGCAGCCACACCGTCCTGAACGCCCCCGATCTCATCAGATCTTGGAATTTAAACGGGGCAGGGCCTGGTCAGTACTTGGATGGGTGACCTCCTGGAAATGCCAGGTGCTGCAAGCTTTTTACGTCTCCTGGGTAACTTCATCGTAGCTCTTAATACTCTCTTTCTGTCTGGAGGAGATATAATTGAAGAATTGTACACGTACCCGGCTACTTTCAACAGCCTTTGCTGCACTGATATTTTTAACTCCATTTTTCTTTTTTTTTTTTTTTTTTTTTGCTGGAAGTTCCGTCAATACCCGCCAGCCTTTAAGAGACATCATGCAGCCAGGCGTCTTGGCTTGCGGCCACACCATCCTGAACGCGCCCGATCTCGTCAGATCTCGGAAGCTAAACGGAGCAGGACCTGGTCAGTACTTGAATGTGAGACCTCCTGGAAATACCTGGTGCTGCAAGCTTTTTACGTCTCCTGGGTAACTTCATCGTAGCTCTTAATACTCTCTTTCTGTCTGGAGGAGATATAATTGAAGTATTGTACACGTACCCAGTTACTTTCAACACCCTTTCCTGCACTGATATTTTTCCCTCCATTTTTCTTTTTTTTTTTTTTTTTTTTTTGGATGTTCCGTCAATACCCGCCAGCCTTTAAGAGACATCATGCAGCCAGACATCTCGGATTGCGGCCACACCGTCCTGAACGTGCCCGATCTCGTCAGATCTCGGAAGCTAAACGGGGCAGGACCTGGTCAGTACTTGAATGTGAGACCTCCTGGAAATACCTGGTGCTGCAAGCTTTTACGTCTCCTGGGTAACTTTATCGTAGCTCTTAATACTCTCTATCTGTCTGGAGGAGATATAATTGAAGTATTGTACACGTACCCAGCTACTGTCAACACCCTTTGCTGCACTGATATTTTGCCATCCATTTTTCTTTTCTCTTTTTTTTTTTTTTTTTTTTTGCTGGAAGTTCCGTCAATACCCGCCAGCCTTTAAGAGACATCATGCAGCCAGGCGTCTTGGCTTGCGGCCACACCATCCTGAACGCGCCCGATCTCGTCAGATCTCGGAAGCTAAACGGAGCAGGACCTGGTCAGTACTTGAATGTGAGACCTCCTGGAAATACCTGGTGCTGCAAGCTTTTTACGTCTCCTGGGTAACTTCATCGTAGCTCTTAATACTCTCTTTCTGTCTGGAGGAGATATAATTGAAGTATTGTACACGTACCCAGTTACTTTCAACACCCTTTCCTGCACTGATATTTTTCCCTCCATTTTTCTTTTTTTTTTTTTTTTTTTTTTGGATGTTCCGTCAATACCCGCCAGCCTTTAAGAGACATCATGCAGCCAGACATCTCGGATTGCGGCCACACCGTCCTGAACGTGCCCGATCTCGTCAGATCTCGGAAGCTAAATGGGGCAGGACCTGGTCAGTACTTGAATGTGAGACCTCCTGGAAATACCTGGTGCTGCAAGCTTTTACGTCTCCTGGGTAACTTTATCGTAGCTCTTAATACTCTCTATCTGTCTGGAGGAGATATAATTGAAGTATTGTACACGTACCCAGCTACTGTCAACACCCTTTGCTGCACTGATATTTTGCCATCCATTTTTCTTTTCTCTTTTTTTTTTTTTTTTTTTTTGCTGGAAGTTCCGTCAATACCCGCCAACCTTTAAGAGACATCATGCAGCCAGGCCTCTTGGCTTTTGGCCACACCGTCCTGAACGCGCCCGATCTCGTCAGATCTCGGAAGCTAAACGGGGCAGGACCTGGTCAGTACTTGAATGTGAGACCTCCTGGAAATACCTGTTTCTGCAAGCTTTTACGTCTCCTGGGTAACTTTATCGTAGCTCTTAATACTCTCTATCTGTCTGGAGGAGATATAATTGAAGTATTGTACACGTACCCAGCTACTGTCAACACCCATTGCTGCACTGATATTTTTCCATCCATTTTTCTTTTTTTTTTTTTTTTTGCTGGATGTTCCGTCAATACCCGCCAACCTTTAAGAGACATCATGCAGCCAGGCCTCTTGGCTTGTGGCCACACAGTCCCGATCTCGTCAGATCACGGAAGCTAAACGGGGCAGGGCCTGGTCAGTACTTGGATGGGAGACCTCCTAGAAATACCAGGTGCTGCAAGGTTTTTACGTCTCCTGGGTAACTTCATCGTAGCTCTTAATACTCTCTTTCTGTCTGCAGGAGATATAATTGAAGAATTGTACACGTACCCTGCTACTTTCAACACCCTTTGCTGCACTGATATTTTTCCCTCCATTTTTCTATTTTTTTTTTTTTTTTTCTTGCTGGAAGTTCCATCAATTCCCTCCAGCGTTTAAGAGACATCATGCAGCCAGGCCTCTTGGCTTGCAACCACACCGTCCTGAACGCGCCCCATCTCGTCAGATCTCGGAAGCTAAACGGGGCAGGGCCTAGTCATTACTTGAATGTGGGACCTCCTGGAAATACCTGGTGCTGCAAGCTTTTTACGTCTCCTGGGTAACTTTATCGTAGCTCTTAACACTCTCTTTCTGTCTGGAGGAGATATAATTGAAGAATTGTTCACGTAACCGGCTACATTCAACACCCTTTGCTGCACTGATATTTTTCCCTCCATTTTTCTATTTATTTTTTTCTTTTTTTTTTGCTGGAAGTTCCGTCAATACCCGCCAACCTTTAAGAGACATCATGCAGCCAGGCCTCTTGGCTTTTGGCCACACCGTCCTGAACGCGCCCGATCTCGTCAGATCTCGGAAGCTAAACGGGGCAGGACCTGGTCAGTACTTGAATGTGAGACCTCCTGGAAATACCTGTTTCTGCAAGCTTTTACGTCTCCTGGGTAACTTTATCGTAGCTCTTAATACTCTCTATCTGTCTGGAGGAGATATAATTGAAGTATTGTACACTTTGTCTTAGGGACAGTCTGGCTAGCAGTGACTGAGTGGTTGACAGACGACAAGCAACGGAATGTACGTGCTCTGTGATGTCATAGCAGTCAGCTGAGAGAGGCTCGTGATGTCATCGCTGAGCTGTCTGTCTGTCTGTCTGTCTCTCTCTCTCTCTTTCTCTCTCTCTCTCTCTCTCTCTCTCTCTTCCTCTCAATTCAATTCATTTGTATTGTCAAAGCAATTGGACATACATACATATATAGATATATATATATATATATATATATATATATATACATACATACATACATCCATACATGCTAGAAAGTCATTACTATGTTATCTTAAAGGCTAACTAAGCAGAACATATATCATTATAGAACAGAGTTCATAGGTCAACACATGGTTTTAGGGAACAGGCACGTAGGTCATACCGTTTGACAATGTCTCCAAGGTTCTCATCGTAAATAACAAACAGAAATCAAACTATCTTCTGGGCTGACCTTCTAGCTTGACCGTATCTTTCTTAAGTATACAAGAGAGAAAAACAGGTGTAAGAAAATAATTTCTAATTTTCCTTCTACACATATATACATACATACATACATATGTAGCGTTATGTTGGGTGTATTTGGATAAGAGCATTTGGGCTCTGAGCTGAAGCACTGATCTAAAGAAGACCTCTCCCCCCCCAAAGTTATCAGATTTCCTTAGCTCATCAGCTTGGAACTGGTTTGCATCAAAGTGACAGTTTTGGGGAGGATGGCACCGAGAAGAGGCCAAATAGTTTGGAATTCTGCTATGAGATGTCTGGAGAAAGGGGCCTGTAGGTGATAAAAACTCTTTGAAGTGGATGAGAGCCGAAATCCCGACATAGAGCTACGAACCCAGGCCAACCGGCATTTCCAAAAGATGGCATGGATTGACATCAGTCATAAATAAAGCCTCCCTCCAATAGGACACTGGGGGCTGAAACCGAAATCCAATCTCAAGAACTCAGGGACCAATCACCTACTGATCTGACAGACTATAAGGAACAGCGGACAGTCTTTCTCTCTCTCTCTCTCTCACCTGAACCAGAAACTCGCTGCCACAGCTCAGCCTGTAGCTCTGTTGCCAGAACCGGAATCAGAAACCAACCAAGTCTTTGCCGGCAACAGAAGAGTTAAACTATGAGAAGGAGATTGAGCGAAGAATTATTTTAAAGGACTTTATTAAATAAATAACTTCACAGACCCACCTGATCAGTGGAGTTTTACAGCTGGACAATTGACTAAGTCGACTGAATACGAAAGTGTCAGTCACTTAAATAGCTATTTGAGTCTTAAGAAACTTGACCCTTGGAACAAACAGGGCCCTGCTTTCCTCAAAGACTTCGTCTTCAAGTAACTACGGTGGAACCATGCTTACAAAGAAGATTTTGTGCACAACCTTGGAGCCTTCAAACCAATGGAAAATCTGTTTGGAAACGACTCTACATTCCCGAAACCCCAACTTCCAGGTGCATCGACTGAGTGGAAGTTCTTGGACAAAGCCGAACCGGACTGCCTTTGTTCCAAACCACACGGACCTCGTGCCGTGTGCTGTTATCTGAGCCCGAAGCCAGAGAGGCCTCTCTGCGACGAAGTTCACATAAGTTTAACAGTTTGGAGTTTGTGATTCATGACATTTGAGAAATCAATTAGAAATGTTAATCTGTGATTCATAACTCTAGAATGTGTAATATCATTTAGTTTTCTTAAATATAAATGTGAGTTGCATTAAACTGTTTTGTTGATAATTTTAGAAATAAAATCTGTCAACGCCGAGAAATATCTTCTCATTCCTGTTTAACTGTTTAGTCTGAAATTGACACAAGTTAATAGACATTAGATTATTGGTGGCCCTGCCTATCCTTAATCATTGAATAATAATCAGTTAAGGGAAATTGTGGTAACAAATAGGATCTTTCTCGGCACCTAAACGTAAATGAGACTGATATATATATAACGAGAAGTTACCTGACATAAATACTAACCTGCGTAGTTATTTAATGTCTGACTAATAATACTAACGAGAGACTCACCTTCGTCTTACTAACCGGTGTTGTAGTCAATGTGTTTATAACCTTTTTTGTTTAACGATTTGTTAAACGGAATGTACGTGCTCTGTGATGTCATAGCAGTAAGCTGAGAGAGGCTCGTCATGTCATCGCTGAGCTGGCTGGCTGGCTCTCTGTGTGTGTGTGTGTGTGTGTGTGTGTGTCTCTCTGTCTGTCTGTCTGTCTGTCTCTCTCTCTCTCTCTCTTACTCTCTCTCTCTCCCTCTCAATTCAATTCATTTGTATTATCAAAGCAATTGGACATGCATACATACATACATACATATATATGGAAAATAAACAATATGTGTACATCTCTTTCTGCATTAGTGGTGCCCTCACAGATGTGCAAGTTACATGACAGACAGACAGACAGACACACACACACTTTCACACACAGACAGACAGACACAGACACACACAGAAACACACACACATACTTTGACAGACAGACAGACAGACAGACACACGCATATTATGGGTCTTTGTTGGGTAGTGAAATGGGTAGCATCAGTCGCAGTGTGGGTAATGTCAGGGAGCCAATCATAGTCCCCGTTATTTGCATATCGTGGCGCAAAGCATTCTGGGAAAAGCAACTAAACACGTTTAGTCATGTATTTGTCCATAGTTTACACATGAGATGAAAGAGACAGTATGACGTATTGAGCACCTGGGATTCCTCATGTGTATGTGAGGGGCAGAGGAACCGGATCCCAAGTGTGCGTCCCAGGTGCTATAGGTTTCAAAGCATGCAGGGGAATAGGCACCCCACCCTGACACATAAAGAAGACTGGATAGGGAGATATAAATAGCAATGGGGAGACTCTTGTACTTGGTGTGGCTCTATCCATATAGTGGGGCCAGCAGCCACTTAGCAGGTGTAGCAATAGAAGCTCAGCCTGGGGAGACTGGATTTAGCATTTCCTCTCCATTTTGATAACTATCCATAATCATTTCTGCAAAATACTTCTATGATACCTATGTATGTTTTTTACTTGTACTATATTATACTATCAAGTATCAGTGTACACATACAATGTGACCTGTTACATTAATACAGAGGCCACGGAAGGCCAGATCACTAATAGCCACTGTCCCCTGATATTACACTTTTTTACAATCACTTTGGCACTCATTTCAGAACCTTGATGTCATTTTTCAAAACTCTAGACACTAAACTCACACCCGATGATCAAAATGCACATTTTTCAAAACTCTAACACTTTTTTACAATTGCTTGGATACAATACACATCAACCTCAGATCATTTGTTCATTGAACTAAAATGACACAACTTAACATCAAAGTATTACCATTTCAAAATGCAATTCACACATTACATCTGAGATCACTGTCTATTCATTTCATTACAAAGATCTAACTATCAATTGATACAGCTGCTCAAAATGATAAGTGACTGTTGCATTACTCTTAATGCATAATTTTATGGAAACTGACAAACAATATTCCATGTTTCGATCATGAAAGTTTCAGGATAATGAGATCCATTGACATCAATAAACGAGGAGCATGAACCAGTTGGACTACATTATCTATGGATGTAATATTTCATCATCATTCATCATCATGTAGCACTTTTCCACACCATGTTTGCAGTGTGGAAGGAAAGTTAGAAATTCTTTCTCTAATACCTGTTTTTCTCTCTTGTATACTTAAGAAAGATAAGGTCAAGCTAGAAGGTCAGGCCAGAAGGTAGTTTGATTTCTGTTTGTTATTTACGATGAGAATCTTGGAGACAATGTCAAACAGTATGATTGAAGTGCCTGCTCCCTAATCCATGTGTTGATCTATGAACTCTGTCCTATAATGATATAAATTCTGCTTAGCTAACTTTTAAGATAACATAGTAATGACTTTCTGATTATAACCAGCTCTTTGATTTTTGTGTATAAAAGCTCTGACTGTTAAAATGAAGGCAGAGCGACTTTGGGATCTACTTGAGTCACTGTTCCTCTCCACGCTGCGTGTATTAAAGGCATTGCAACTAACGCTCCAACCTGGTTGAAGATGATTGTTCTTCCACATCAGATTTGACATTACTGTATGTATGCAGGCCCTTGTAATTGCTTTTCCAATACTGCCAACTGGTTATTGATGATTGATTTCACATTGTGGTACGAGTATCGAGTGAATTGAGTGCTATCCACCCCAGCAACACAGTGATAACATGGAGCCGGCAAGTCATCCAGGTCACAATAGAGGTCAAGCAGTGGGAGGAGGAAGACGTGGTGGTCAAAGGAATGGAAGGGGACATGCACCCCTTCTGAGAGGTGGTCGTGGGCCTCGTCATAGAGGAGGGCTTAGGCCTCACCAGAGAGGCAGCCATGGGCCTCATTTGAGAGGTGTTGGGGGAACGTGGTAGAGGACAAGGCCACGGACCAGACAGCGGCAGCAACAGCAAATAGTGTCCAGTGAAATCCGAGAAATAGTTGTAGAGCATGTTGTAAATCATGGCATGACCATGACTGAGGCAGCTACAATGATTCAATCAAACCTCAGAATCAACTCAGGATCAACTGTGGCCTCAATCATCAGAAATTTCCGTACTGAGAAGCGGCAAGTCTTCAGCATGCACTAAACATTAGGCTACTCTCAATTGTCAAATGACTGTATACTGCATACCAATGTGTAGCACAGAGTATAGTGTGCCTTTTGAAAGAAATGCAGACAGAGTGAAGCAGCTGATGACTGAGTATGTTCAGGTATGTTCAGTTTCAAGATGCCTCTTGTGAAAAATGGTTGTGAGAACCTGAACCTGAACACAGGGCTGATGGAAATTCAGAAGTACAGTAATCAATCCTTTGTTTTACACTAAGCCAGGTGAGGAACACTGCAGTTGACATTTTACTGTAGTTTTGTTCTTTTTTGTAGCTAATTATTGTTGCATGGATTCAAAGAAACCTATGGTGTGATTTGATTGTATTGCATCAATACATTTCAGATTTTGTTCAATGATTCCACTGTGTCTGTAGTATTCTCTCTACTAGTCCTTTTACAGTGATGTATTTATGTGTAGTACCATAATGAAACATGTATCACATATTTTGTACTACAATATTTAATGATTGTACGAACAACTACACAGTGAAACTATCGGTATCTTCTGTGTGGGTGATCTAAATAAATGTTACTATGGTATTTCATGATAAATGAATTATTTGAACCAACAAGTCTGCAAGTGCAAGGTTTCTTTAAAGATATGAATGCACAATGCAATGTTTTGAACATTGGACAGCCTGTGTTACAAGTGATGACCGTTTTGAGTTTTGTGTCTAGAGTTTTGAAAAATGACATCAAGGTTCTGAAATTAGTGACAAAGTGATTGTAAAAAACTGTATATTCATCCTATTTAATGTGCTCTTTTAAAATGTACTTTTCTTTTTTATGTTGCCATTTCTGTTCTACCAATGTTTCAGTTGTTAGCCAAAGATTGACAGAGTACATCTCATACACACAGGCCAGACAGCAAGGATTTCTTTTTGAAATTCAATTACAAATGCTGCATGAACTCATCAATACGATTAGAGCTCCTGAAAGCAATATAACTAACTCACTCTACAGCATCTCATTAGCAGTGAAAAGAAACCAAGAAAGTTGGGACAGTCGACTGTTTACCACTATGTAACATCACCTTTTCTTTTAATAACACTTATTAAGCACTTGGGCACTGAAGACACCACTTGGTTAAGTTTAGCAAGTGGGATTTCCCCCCATTCATCCATTATGCATTTCCTCAGCTGCGCAACTGCACAGGGCCTTCGTTGTCTTAATTTGCACTTCATAGTGCGCCACACATTCTCAATTCGGAGACAGGTCAGGACTGCAGGCAGGCCATGCTAGCACCCGCACTCTCTGCCTACGCAACCATGCGCTTGTAATCTGGGCAGAATGTGGTTTGGCGTTATCCTGCTGAAAAATGCAGGGATGTCCCTGGAAAAGACGATGTCTGGATGGCAGCATATGTTGCTCCAAAATGTGTACATCTCTTTCTGCAAAAATGGTGCCCTCACAGATGTGCGAGTTACATGACAGACAGACACTCATACACACTGTCACACCCACACACACACACACACTTTCACAGACAGACACACGCACACACACTCACTTTCACACAGAGACAGACACACAAACACAGAGACAGACACACACACACTCACTTTCACACAGAGACACACAAACACATACACTTTCACACAGACACACACACACATACATACATACATACATACATATATAAGGAAAAGAAACAATACATTTAAAAATCACAAAAAGATGTAATAAAGTACAGAAAATCTAAATGTAATAAAATGTGATCTTTAATACACACAAATATGTATGGCTGGTCGGATGCGTCTTGGACTCGGGTTCCTCTTCATTACGTATAATGCTTTTGCCTTTTGCTATAGCTTTCCGTGGAGGGGATCGTGGGTGAGTTTGTACCATTCTTGGGAGGCTCTGCCTTGTTGGGGCGGAGCTGTGATCCAGGTGAACAGCAGATCGGACATAGGTGGGCATGTGGGCGGAGGAGGAAGGCCGGTCAAGCAAATAAGCTTGCTAAGGTACGCAGCAGCAGCAAGCAGCCCCACCATCCAGTCAGCCAGCCAGTCTGGCTGGCAGTGACTGAGTGGTTGACAGACGGCAAGCAACGGAATGTACGTGCTCTGTGATGTCATAGGAGTCACCTGAGAGAGATGTTTGTGATGTCATCGCTGAGCTGGCTGGCTCTGTGTGTCTTGCTGGCTGTGTGTGTGTGTGTGAGAGAGAGAGAGACTTTTTGACTTTTATCAGACTTCATTGCCTGTTTGCAACACGCAATAATTCATACAAAAGAAAATAAATAAATAAAAAATAGTGTTCCCCTTTGTTTGTCTCCCCCCAACAAGCATTAACTCCGCCACTGATCTGTACACTTTTAAAGAAAGCAACCCAATACACACAACAAAACAACCATCAAATACTAAACCCTATAAATGAATTACATAATAAAAACCAACTCCCCGTCATACAATTCACAAAGGGCATCATTAATACACCAGACCTGTTCAAAACTCTCCAAATCATTCATCAGCCTGTAATAGTTAAACTCTAGTCTGACTCTGCACTTGACCAGCATGGCAAACACTCTCACTGCATCCTCACTGCCCTCCCCACACACTCTGTTCTTCCTAGTCTTATAGACGGCCATTTTAGCCTGGCCCAGCAAGAAGTTTACCAGCTGGTCCACATGTTTGGTCTTTCTGGTGTATCGCGCCCCTAAAATAAAAACCTTTGTGTTAAAAATCAGGTTAAGATCAGTAAAAAGACGAGTTAAAAGACTAAAAATGGGTGACAACCGAGAGCAAGTGCTGAAACAGTGAAACACGGTCTCTCTCTGAGCACAGAATGGGCAGGCGTCGGACACAGCAGGGTTAAGAACAGTAATAAAAGAATTGACAGCAATAATGGTGTGTAACACCCTCCACTGCAGATTGCCAGCTCTCTTATTGAGGGGGGCTTGTACAGGCTTCTCCAGGCGGGCGCAGTGTCTTCCCCCAGCCCCAGCCTGTAAAGTAATTTTAGGAATCACAAAGAAACAGTTGAAAGTGCTAAATAAGTATTTTGATGCACCATATTAATTTAGGAAATTTACATGTTGTTTTTCATCAGCTTCTGTATCTGATGGCTCCACATCACTGGCTGGATTGACAGCAACGACACTCAAAAAAAGAAGTGTTAAGTTTGAGCATTCAGGACTTGTTTTGAAGATCCTGAATATCACTGGTCCACAATTTATCTGTGAAACTATGGGTTAATCTCCATATACAAAATACTTTTCACACACACTTTAAATTTACAACTAAATTTACATGTTGATGTCTTTCGTCAGCTTCTGTATTTGATGGCTCAATATAACTGGTTGCATTAACAGCAACGGCACACTACAAGAAAATAACATTATATTTAAACATTCAGGACTGGTTTAGCATCACCTCGAATATCCCTAGCCCTTGAGGTCGATTGTTATTGTGGTCTTCAAGACCAGTGCTTCTCAACCTTAGTCCTGGAGGAGGCCCACTGTCTGCTGATTTTCATTACAACAACATTGTAGGTTATATCAGTGACTGTGGTCCTAAAGTACCCCTATGCCTGCTGTTTTTTTTCCAGTTGAGCTCTTAATTACCTAATTGGCTTAACTGAAGCCATTTAACCCTTTTCCCAGGTCTTTGGTTGTTGATGAGTTACAAAGAGCTGGATTGTGGCCCGCCATGACTGGAAGTGAAGAACACTCACTCTAGGCCTTTAACTTAATGTTCATATGTAGGGGCCTATCCATCTGATTTGTTTTTGCACATTTATTAACAGAAAAATTGATGGTACGTGAAATCATCTGAGCTGAAAAACATAATGTTCCACCAATAATAAAATAAATGTATTAATTAAAATTATAGAGATAATAGAATGTTCACAGATTATTAGTTCAGAAAATAAAATATTTTTTTATATCTTAAATAGAATTAACACTCAAATCAGTTGTAGGGTAAACAAGGTCTATTTTTTGGATTGATTTTATAATTATACATGTATGGCTGCATGAAGCTTACCTGAGAATCTGATATTTTAGTAACTTTGTTGCTTCTTGTTGGGTAGTCCACGTTTGCCGCCGTTCTTTTTCTGTAAATGTAAATCAAAAGGCAATAATTACATACTGTAATTAAAATACAAAAAGTATAAACATTGTATTATTATTTTTGTATCCTGTTTCTCCATCTCGATGCTGATCTTTTTGGAATTGCATATCTAGGTTTACTTAAATACTGTTTATAAGATTGTAAACTCATCATCCAAATTTCTTCATTTGCCAAACTTTATGTAGTGCGCTTGCAGTTTCAGAAGAAGAAAAAAAACTGTAACAGATGGGATATGTAGTACTTTATACTCGAGTGGTCTATGCGATTACACCCTGTTGGTGTTATTAAGAACGCCAAGTACCAGAATGCAGAGCGGGACTGTTTTTTGTGCCGTGACTTGTCGGGGGAAAAACGGACGAGAAGGTGAAGGTAGTATGGCGGTGATGCACGCGTTGGTGAAGTGGGAAAGCGGGGTCGACAAAGACTCTTACAGCGTGATTCCCACTGCTTGCTTTCGCAATTTTGATTTATTCAGCATTGCTGATGATGACGAAGAGACGACTCGAAACTTCAGAGCAGAGTGGAGAGACACGAACAAACCTCCAAAAGGTGGATGGCCTGTCCATGAAGCGCAGATCATTATGACTGGTAACAATGTTTATTTAAAAAAAAAAAACATTAAAGTCTTTACATGCTATTTGATATATACAATCACAGTATATTTGAAATGAATGTTTAAGTTATTAATGTGTTGTACGTCTAACATACTCTTATAACATGGTAGGTGGTGGTGAGGGCGCTAAAAACTCGTCATACTTGACTGGCATTTGTAAGAACGATTTATTGTGTGTTGTGCTTTACAATAAAATCCCCCAAATCACAAAATAAATTAAACCAGATATAATTTAACTTCAGTTTTGATTCAGTGTTGGCTGTTCATCTTAATTTGTATGGTCAAAGCACAGTATTTTTATGACAAATAAATATAATCCCCAAATATCTGTGGACATAATGCAGGGTTTTATTTATTTTATTTTTATTTTAGGAAAAGAAGGCGAACTAAGAAGAAAACTTAATGACCTAACAAAAATGCCCTGTCCTAAAATGAAGAGAGTACCTAAACCAAACAAAAAACTTCAAATTTCAGATGATAGTGACCTTGATGAACCACAGTTACCGGTGAGATAATTACTGCAAATATTAAATAAATGTATTGCAGGATTGTTTTTTTTTAATCATATTCATATATATATATATATTTTCATTTTAAACTCTTTTCCTCTCTGAATACAGCACAAAATAAGAAAGAAAACCGATGGAGCTTCAAGAATTAGATCCCGTCATATTCTACAGACATTTAAAGAGTCCAGTGAAGTTGAGCTACAGCAAAACGTTAAGCAGCTCGAAAAGGAAAACACAAGACTTAAAAATGAAAACCAATGTCTTCGAAACCGTATGGTTGATGGTAAGTTTTTTTATTTATAGCAAATAATTCCTTACCTTGATAAATGTTATTCTTCAGTAATTTAGATTCCAGAGTAATGTATTATAGTTGATCATACTGAAGTAATCTAGAACCACAATACAGACTCTTAATGTGCACTGTCTAATAGTTTAATAATACTGATTATTAAATAAAGTTTTTCAACATAACTTCATAATCCTACATTAATGACTATATGCATTACATTAGACCTGGAAATTCTTGTATTTTATCTTTTTTATTTTTTTCGTAGCTAATGTTAATGACCCACAAAAAGGTCAGTTTGCCAATAACATAGAGCAAGTCTCTCAAGTATAATTGCAGGCATTGATGGTTTTGTTTTCACTTTGCATTAAATATATTACTAGAAATGATTATCATTTAATACTAAGGTTTTTTTCTCCAGAGATTCCAGACCTTTTGGACAATCTGAAAAAAATTGTAACAAAAGCCACATTTATCAGCAATGAAGACAAAAGTGTGTCACCATCAAGTGGTTCTGACAGCCCCACAGCAAATTGTTCTGAATCTGACAAAGAATCACCAAAACAGGTATAACACTCTTGGTCTACAATATTACAAAGACAAGGTAAAAATATATATATTGAAAACAAATATTGGTTGTAAACAATCTAATGATGCTACATTATCAGTTATATTCATAGTTATAGTTGATAATAAGAATGTAATTGAATTATGGGTGTCACAGATTCACTGACTTTATTATGTCTGTAAATTAATAAACTTAGAATTGAGACATACTGTGGTCTTTAATAACACATTTCTGTAACAAAATCACAGCCTTACTGATAATGTATTCCACTTAACATAATATAAGAATAGTTTGGGGATAAACTTGTTTTTTATTTACCATTGTCTTTTAGGTGGAAATATTCCCAGGCACTGGAGTTTACATTGACAAACTGTCCTGGATCCTTGCAGAGAGGTGCAGCACGAATACGTCATATGCAAGAACCCTGACGGTTGCTGTCTTTGACTTTCCAACATTACTAAAGAGCAATCTTCGTGGTGGTGGCAGCAAGAGAGATCCAACTTCGGAGACATTAAGATCCTCATTGATGTTATTGAGGATCATATACAGCTGCCTTCGGAAGGACACGACGTGTTTCAGTTGCGGGGCTTTGCAGCCCAGCGGGACCCTCTTAATGCCGGACATCAGCTGCCCGAGCCGGTGCGGATGAACGGAGGGACGTTAGACAGCGTTACCTTCCGGGCAGGAGCAGCGAGCGGCAACACCGGGGTGAAAGTGTCGTCTAACACTGTGCCATTAGCCACTAGCTGATTGAGCAGATCAGTGGTTTTTAAGAAGATAACAATGGCAGCAGACTTGATATTTTCACACCCTGCTACCTCCCCAACCGCTAACACACACTGCTCTAGGGGGCAGAACTGCACCGGAGCGATCTTGACTCCATGGCGTCGGGTCAGTTTTTCAAAAGACGCATTCAGGGGGTCCGACCCCCCGACCCGGGAAGAACTACCGGTACTCCCCCCTCCCCTCCCCTGTTCCCCCACAATAAGAAAAGCACTGAAAACAGAAGACAAAATAAACAAACTGAAAAAAGTAAAGCAACAAAAAAACGCAGCCAAAGGACAGAGCTCTCAGCAGCACTCCCGCTCACTGCAGACCCCTCCCACACACTCCCAGCTGAGAGAGAGAGAGAGAGAGTTAGTGTCTGTCTGTCTCTCTCTCTCTGTAGATGCATCATAGGGAACATATGTAACAATCTCTCTTTTTGTTTACCAAAAATGAGAATGAACGTATTTCAAGTGGGTGTTGCCTTGGTTGGAAACGTTTTAAGATTATTTATGAAGTGTAAAGTGGATTTGTCTCAGTTCTCCGTAGTTTTCAATGTATGTGCCATTCAGTAGCGTTCATGTTACAGATGTGCCCTATGCAGTGGTAGGGTCAATAAAATTTATTTTAGCAATTATGGAGGGGAAGAACTGCAAATAGCGGGTCCCCACTAATTATCTAACTTACCAACAACGTTTAAAATTAGGTCTTGCGAAGCTGCCAAATAATGCTGTATAATCGTATGTGTCTTCATACACCGGCTGCTATAGTCTGATAGCTTTGATTATATATACATATTTTCTCGTGAACCACAAATGCTATTTGCTTGATTTTTACAGAGTATGTTATAAATACCATTGTTATGAAGCCTGACAAATTGTATGCTGTAATTATGAATATTTTCAAATCATTTGTTTGTTTTTCCTAACATGTTACAAATGTTCCCTATGTGAAAGATGCATTATATCTTAATAACGTCTAAACAATTAAAGATATACAGATTATTATTTTCGGTAAAGTTATAACACATTGCTATTAACTATGTGTGTCAGTAAAAGTTTAAAAAATCCTAATAATTTTTTATTGATCCTGCAAAATAGGTGTTTAGGGAACATTTGTAACATTAGGGTTACGATTTGCCATAGACGCGGAATGAGTTTGATTGTGATGTTAAATGGGGTTTAAAGACGCAGTCGCCTCGGTGCTGATTACAATTGCTGTGTTTCTCCACTTCTACTCCATGCTTGGGAACGCCCACATCCAGTGACGTCAAAACCGGTGGAAAAGCGGGCCGGTTCAAAAAAGATCAGCTGGATCCCAGGCCGAGCAGCAGCTCCGGCTCCAGCACCGGCACCATGTCGCTGGAAAAGCGCTAAGTGAGCTCACAGTGAGCTCAGTGTAATGTCTGCTCTGGTGAGCTCACAGTGTGACCTAGTCGTTAGTTCACGTCTTCACTGGGTAGTCCATGACAACTTAATTGACTCAATTCTTGGGCTTAATTGGTCAAAATGACCATTGGTTGAAGGTACTCAGGGACTGATGTGTAGAGAGACTTATTAAACCTGCAGGATTGTGGTTTTCCCAGAACAGAATTAACCAGTGTAGCGTTATGTTGGGTGTATTCTGATAAGAGCATTTTAGCTCTGAGCTGAAGCACTGATCTAAAGAAGACCTCTCCCCCCCAAATTTATCAGATTTCCTTAACTCATCAGCATGTGAACTGGTTTACATCAAAGTGACAGTCTTGGGAGGATGGCACCAAGAATGGGCCAAATAGCTTGGAATCCCTGCTGTGAGATGTCTGGGGAAGGGGGCCTGTAGGAAATAAAAACTCTTTGAAATGGACGAGAGCCGAAATCCCGACACAGAGCTACGAACCCGTGCCAACCGGCATTTCCAAAAGATGGCATGGATTGACATCAGTCATACATCAAGCCCCCCTCCAATAGGACACTGGGGGCTGAAGCCGAAATCCAATCTCACAAACTAAAGAACCAATCACCTATTGATCTGACAGGCGTATAAAGGGTAACGCACGGCATCTCTCTCTCTCTCTCACCTAAACCAGTAACTCGCTGCCACAGCTCAACTTGTATCTCTGTTGCCAGAACCGGAACCAGAAACCAACTAAGTCTTTACCAGCAACAGAAGGGTTAAACTGGGAGAAGGAGATTGAGCCGTACGAAGAATTCTTTTAAAGGACTTTATTAAATAAAGAACTTTACAGACTGCGCTGCCCGCCTGTGCCCAGCCATCCAGCTGGACAATTGACTAAGTCGACTGAATACGAAAGTCATTTAAATAGCTATTTGAGTCTTAAGAAACTTGACCCTTGGAACGAACAGGGCCCTGCTTTCCTCAAAGACTTTGTCTTCAAGTAACTACGGTGGAACCCTGCTTACAAAGAAGATTTTGTGCACAACCTTGGAGCCTTCAAACCAGTGGAAAATCTGTTTGGAAAAGACTCTACATTCGCGAAACCCCAACTTCCAGGTGCATCGACTGAGTGGAAGTTCTTGGACAAAGCCGAACCGGACTGCCTTTGTTCCAAACCACACGGACCTCGTGCCGTGTGCTGTTATCTGAGCCCGAAGCCAGAGAGGCCTCTCTGCGACGAAGTTCACATAAGTTTAACAGTTTGGAGTTTGTGATTCATGACATTTGAGAAATCAATTAGAAATGTTAATCTGTGATTCATAACTCTAGAATGTGTAATATCATTTAGTTTTCTTAAATATAAATGTGTGTTGCATTCAACTGTTTTGTTGATAATTTTAGAAATAAAATCTGTCAACGCCGAGAAATATCTTCTCATTCCTGTTTAACTGTTTAGTCTGAAATTGACACAAGTTAATAGACACCAGATTATAGGTGGCCCTGCCTATCCTTAATCATTGAATAATAATCAGTTAAGGGAAATTGTGGTAACAAGTAATGATAGGATCTTTCTCTCCACCTAAACGTTAATGAGACTGATATATATATAACGAGAAGTTACCTGACATAAATACTAACCTGCATAGTTATTGAATGTCTGACTAACAATACTAATGAGAGACTCACCTTCGTCTTACTAACCGGTATTGTAGTCAATGTGTTTATAACCTTTTTTGTTTAATGATTTGTGTGTTATCATATGCGATCCCATGGTCTTTGATTTGGTCACGGAAGTGATTTGTCTTTGATTTGTTGATCTAGAGTTGAATTTTAATTAGTTTTTCCCTTTTGTATAATTAGTGTAGTGCTACATTTAGTCTTTGTTTTTGAATAAATTTGACAATTTATATCTTTGGAATTGGTGTCTGCGTCCAATTATTACAGAAATTGAGTTCTACAAGATTCCAGGATTCGTGATAAGGTGATACTATAAATTCACTTCTTTAATTGAATTTTATAAGTGTACCTTACGCTACACCTTTGACCACCACGTCTTCCTCCTCCCACTGCTTGACCTCTATTGTGACCTGGATCACCTGCCGGCTCCATGTTATCGCTGTGTTGTTGAGGTGGATAGCACTCATTTCACTCGATACTCGTACCACAATGTGAAATCAATCATCAATAACCAGTTGGCAGTATTGGAAAAGCAATTACAAGGGCCTGCATACATACAGTAATGTCAAATCTGATGTGGAAGAACAATTCCTTTATCCCTCTGTTCTCCACCAGGGTTGTGCTGTTCGCCTCGATTGGCAAGTTTGCAGTGTGAGGAGTGGATCCATGTCGTCGTTCCTAGGCACTTCACAGCTGTGTGGGTGGTCAGGAGCACCTGGTAGGGCCCTGTCCACCTGGGCTGTTGGGAGGACTTTCTCTTGTGTGCTTTGATATACACAGTCACCTTGCTGGAAGGGGTGGTAAACCTGCTGGGATGGTTCAGTCTGGGCGGCTTTCATCTGTGAATGGACAGCTTAGAAAGCACGTGTTAGTCCCATACAAAAAGACAACAGAGCATCATCCATCAAGTGGATGTCCATTTCCCTTACAGACAATGGAGGAGTGATGGAGAGTCTCATAAGTCATCCCATAATAATCTCACACAGAGAAAGACCTGTTTTTCTCAATTTGCTGACGATTTCATTGTCATTAGGACTATAGGAAGGGGATCTGGACGTTTGAGTCCTGTTTGTTTGCATATATTAGACAGCTTATTCTTTAATATCCCATTTTGTTTCTCCACTGCTCCAGCTGACTGAGCCTGATGGGGCAGTGAAAATGTTGTTTACCTCGCAGGGCTTTGCATAGTTCCTGCACTATTGTCCCAGTGAAGTGAGTGTTCCTATCACTGGAAATTTCCCTGGAATGCGAAATCTACATATAACATCCCTTAACTGTATTTTTGCTACTTTTACTACTTCAGCCTTCCTACGGGATAGGCTTCAACCCATTTAGAACACCTATATATTATTACAAGTATATATTCATATCCACAACATTTAAGCTTTTGAACACAATCTATTTGCATATTGCAGGATTATGAGCTTGACAAATGTGGCAAGTTCTACAATATTGCTAAGCTGTTACTATAAAACCTGGGGCAAACCAATTTAAAAGACTGATGCACACATCCCCCCTTTGCCCGTGTGGCCAACACCATGCGCCACATGGGCAAACCAGGGAAAGAGTGCCTG
Source organism: Amia ocellicauda (assembly GCF_036373705.1). Taxonomy (NCBI): domain Eukaryota; kingdom Metazoa; phylum Chordata; class Actinopteri; order Amiiformes; family Amiidae; genus Amia; species Amia ocellicauda. Next base: position 1,926,627 of record NW_027102823.1, read on the forward strand.
TGAGGCAACCAATGCATTAGCAAATGTTTGAGCTCTCTTATGGAAGGTGCAGTGGCCAGTTGCAATTTCCTGGAGCTTTTACAGTGCATCTCAAATTAAATTTCATCCAGCCCCAGGTCATAAAAGTCAAACCCTAGTTACGACATACATAACACATACATTTTGTTGCTTCAAAGAGAATACAAAAGTCAGCAAAACATTATTTTTTACAAATTCAGTTTGTAAACTGTATTGTACATATATTTGTTGCTTTTTGATTTATAAACATTATACATTGTACAAATCTTAAGTGAAGGGAATGGACTGATTCTGACTTCATGGCTGTCATTCTATTCATTTGAATAATGTGACATCTCCACTAATAGTACATTATAAATTAAACTATCAATAGAAGAATATGTGCTACTGCGGACGTCATCTGAGCAGTTTCACAATATATTGTAGATTCCTATAATCTGGAAAACCTTTAATTATAGTATTTTAACTTATTTCTCCACTGAGTCAAGCATCACTTCAGCGTAGTGGACCTCAGCATTGGTCTGTTCAAGTTGCTGTGAGGCTGTCTTTAAAGCCGCGCCCTCGGCCTACTGTGTCTCAACAAGAACACCAGCATCTTCTCCATATGGGTCAGACATCGGTTCCTTCAGGACACGATTCATAATATGCATATCTGCCATGTGGAATAAATCAGTCTGAAGACACAATGTGTGGTTCACACAACATCAGAGATCGTCCTTATAAAAGGCATCTCTATCACATTAGTTGACATTCGCACAATCTATAAGGTTTCTAGTAAAGGGACAATTCAAAATAATAATAATCTTGATTCCAATTTATCTCATTTATCAAATTATTTCAGTACAGCACTCAGCTGTCGTCAGCAGCATCATATCTCCTGTGTTTATTGAATCAGCTTTACTTCCTAGTGTAGATACTCTTTTTGTGTGGAGTTGTCAAAGTTTCAAAACAATGTGCTTATCTTTGTCCTTTTATCTAACTTAAATACCTGAGAACATTACAATAACTATTACAGCAGCTCCTTCAACACCATAGTTAATAGTAGTTGGGTAAATGATGGCAGTTATTAATCTTTGTTTCTCAATTCATTTTTTACCAATAAACCATAATTTGAAATTATTTCCATACTCCTATTATTCCTATTTTCATTATTATTAGTTTTATGCGGTTGTCATCTAGTATGTGATGTATTCGTCTGTATCAACATCAATATTATTATCATTATTAATACAAGCAGTGTAAATTACCATTCATTACACTCTTGCTCTGTTTGTAATAAGTTATGAACCCTTACACGTACTTACAGTCTCTGCCTTGTCTCTGACTTCTCTCTCTCTCTCTCTCTCTCTCTCTCTCTCTCTCTCTCTCTCATCTCAGGCTGCTTGTCTGCTCAGGCGAACAGGGGGAGCAGAGGAGCACATACGGCCCTTGCCCCCTGCCCCCCTCTTCCTAATTGATAGGGTATTTCTGTTTGTGAAAGGACTATTTCCAAACAGTTTTATAACTTGCCATGACTATGTTTCATTAAATTAGTTATGTTACACCTTTAGTTATACCTGTAGTAACTTCATTATTTTCCCTCATATTCCAGTCAATCACCATCAGAGTCTCTCGTGGCAGTACATTTGTCTCACACAGAACAAACTCTCCTTTCTCAACCGCTTTCAATTTTGGATAACATCGCACTGCATCCCAACAGCTGTTCTTTCTCCTATTCCTAATTTCTTACAAGAAAATGCAAGTTATATTTGATCGATTTGTATTATTACTATTTATATACATTTCACTACATTATTGTAGTTAATGAATGTATTTAATCTTTGGAAAATAAGCCTTTTCATTGATCTCAATAATGATGTCCAGGTACTTCAGGAAAGCACATTTTCAAAAAATGTGTCCAGTCAATGATTTCCCCAACTAAGAACCTGCGTGGGCACTAAGACTGTCCTCCTGCGCGGCTCATGTCTTTATTGTGTCACTTCCTCCTATTGAAGTCCAATCTACACCAGTACAGGTTCAGAAGAACTGTTCCCGAATCCAGATTGAACTGATCAATAGTTAATTTCTTACCTACACATTGTATTTAGGGATCTATTTCTAGGGATTTAAAAACTCTTCATTGTGGAACTCATAGCTTCCAAATGAGCACATCGTTAATTTCCTGGAGTATCTGGTTATCTATTTATCAATATGTAAGAAACCTTCACCGAATGTTTGTGGTTGCCTCGGATTCCTATTTCTAAATTTGGCTCTAATTCCATTTCTAACATGTTACTTTTAACTTCTGTATTCGTAAGACCTATTTAAATAACTTAATTTTGTATTATTATTTCTGTTTGCAATAGCATTCTGTGTACAGTTAAATGCTGACTTTCTTGTAGGTCTGTTATTACAACATATTTAACTGGCGTTTTTTAGCTATCATTCTGTAACTATTTGTGACTTATGACTCTCTTAGTCATATTCTGGACTATACAGTACATGAAAAAGTCAAAATATGGACATTTACCTTGCGCAAACTGAAAACGTACAAACATACAAAGAGACACATATTAATTTATATCCATAGTAAATTCAGATACCATGGTTTTGGTTGGCATGTTATATTGACCTGCAGTGTCTCAAACTACCCTTATTTATTACTTATCTAGTAATTTTCCTTCAGTATCTTGAGGACTGTCATTTATACTGAAAAACATATATATATATTTTTAATTTGTCTTCGGGGCATTCAGATTGAATTATGCCTGTTGTCTTTTCTTTCTTTTCTCTAACAAATGTTTTAAGATAGCTAGCTTTGGTTTCTCATTTCTTAATGCTTTGTATTCCTATTTTGCAAAACCGTTTTTAGGTGCTCAAGTCTATCTGAATCAAAAGTCCCATCTTCTGGAAACCTTAATTTTCTGTCACCTATTGTCCAGTCAAACGCACCGCTTCACTCCATAGTTATCATACATGTACCTTACATGTGTACCTTTAAGTGGCGGGTCGCCCGTCTTACTAGTGCTGTTCCCACACAGTAACACGTTTTCCCATTTTCTATGTATCGTTTTGTACACAACAACCAAGGCGTGCAAGCCCGCAAAATAACAATAAACGACAGGGGAGAAAACATAGCAAAAAACAAGAAAACACAAATAATACTAAATCCTATATAGGAATAACAACAAACATGCTTTTCAATGTTTGCATTTATAGAACTTGTATATAACTTAATGACTTTTCTTCATTTACCATAAACACTATAAACTTCTATAAACTATAAACACGTTATTTTATATTATCACCGGCGTATCAGATATTGAACAATTAATTAGCGCTCCTTTTTTTTTTTTTTTCTAATAGTAGGTCAAACCTACGCTGCAGTTTACAAACACACTTAAGCCTGCGGGAACCCAGACAGGAAAACACAGTCCTGTTCCTTCACAAACAAGAAGACACAGTCAAGTCTATGGTAACCCTAAGAAACCATGCTCCTCGGTTATTGGTGTCAATGGATCTCATTATCCTGAAACTTTCATGATCGAAACATGGAATACTGTTTGTCAGTTTCCATAAAACTATGCATTAAGAGTAATGCAACAGTCACTTATCATTTTGAGCAGCTGTATCAATTGATAGTTAGATCTTTGTAATGAAATGAATAGACAGTGATCTCAGATGTAATGTGTGAATTGCATTTTGAAATGGTAATACTTTGATGTTAAGTTGTGTCATTTTAGTTCAATGAACAAATGATCTGAGGTTGATGTGTATTGTATCCAAGCAATTGTAAAAAAGTGTTAGAGTTTTGAAAAATGTGCATTTTGATCATCGGGTGTGAGTTTAGTGTCTAGAGTTTTGAAAAATGACATCAAGGTTCTGAAATGAGTGCCAAAGTGATTGTAAAAAAGTGTAATATCAGGGGACAGTGGCTATTAGTGATCTGGCCTTCCGTGGCCTCTGTATTAATGTAACAGGTCACATTGTATGTGTACACTGATACTTGATAGTATAATATAGTACAAGTAAAAAACATACATAGGTATCATAGAAGTATTTTGCAGAAATGATTATGGATAGTTATCAAAATGGAGAGGAAATGCTAAATCCAGTCTCCCCAGGCTGAGCTTCTATTGCTACACCTGCTAAGTGGCTGCTGGCCCCACTATATGGATAGAGCCACACCAAGTACAAGAGTCTCCCCATTGCTATTTATATCTCCCTATCCAGTCTTCTTTATGTGTCAGGGTGGGGTGCCTATTCCCCTGCATGCTTTGAAACCTATAGCACCTGGGACGCACACTTGGGATCCGGTTCCTCTGCCCCTCACATACACATGAGGAATCCCAGGTGCTCAATACGTCATACTGTCTCTTTCATCTCATGTGTAAACTATGGACAAATACATGACTAAACGTGTTTAGTTGCTTTTCCCAGAATGCTTTGCGCCACGATATGCAAATAACGGGGACTATGATTGGCTCCCTGACATTACCCACACTGCGACTGATGCTACCCATTTCACTACCCAACAAAGACCCATAATATGCGTGTGTCTGTCTGTCTGTCTGTCAAAGTATGTGTGTCTGTGTCTGTTTGTGTGTGTTTGTGTGTCTGTCTCTGTGTGAAAATGTGCCTGTCTCTGTGTGAAAGTGAGTGTGTCTGTGTCTGTGTCTGTCTGTCTGTGAAAGTGAGTGTGTGAAAGTGTGTGTGAGTGTCTGTCTGTCATGTAACTTGCACATCTGTTAGGGCACCATATGCAGAGATGTACACATATTGTTCCTTTTCCATATACACTCACCTAAAGGATTATTAGGAACACCATACTAATACTGTGTTTGACCCCCTTTCGCCTTCAGAACTGCCTTAATTCTACGTGGCATTGATTCAACAAGGTGCTGAAAGCATTCTTTAGAAATGTTGGCCCATATTGATAGGATAGCATCTTGCTGTTGATGGAGATTTGTGGGATGCACATCCAGGGCACGAAGCTCCCGTTCCACCTGTAGCGTAAGGTACACTTATAAATTTAAATTAAAGAAGTGAATTTATAGTATCACCTTATCACGAATCCTGGAATCTTGTAGAACTCAATTTCTGTAATAATTGGACGCAGACACCAATTCCAAAGATATAAATTGTCAAATTTATTCAAAACAAAGACTAAATGTAGCACTACACTAATTATACAAAAGGGAAAAACTAATTAAAATTCAACTCTAGATCAACAAATCAAAGACAAATCACTTCCGTGACCAAATCAAAGACCATGGGATCGCATATGATAACACAAATCTTAAACAAAAGAGGTTATAAACACATTGACTACAATACCAGTTAGTAAGATGAAGGTGAGTCTCTTGTTAGTATTATTAGTCAGACATTAAATAACTACGCAGGTTAGTATTTATGTCAGGTAACTTCTCGTTATATATATATCAGTCTCATTAACGTTTAGGTACAGAGAAAGATCCTATCATTACTTGTTACCACAATTTCCCTTAACTGATTATTATTCAATGATTAAGGATAGGCAGGGCCACCAATAATCTAATGTCTATTAACTTGTGTCAATTTCAGACTAAACAGTTAAACAGGAATGAGAAGATATTTCTCGGCGTTGACAGATTTTATTTCTAAAATTATCAACAAAACAGTTTAATGCAACACACATTTATATTTAAGAAAACTAAATGATATTACACATTCTAGAGTTATGAATCACAGATTAACATTTCTAATTGATTTCTCAAATGTCATGAATCATGAACTCCAAACTGTTAAACTTATCTGAACTTCGTCGCAGAGAGGCCTCTCTGGCTTCGGGCTCAGATAACAGCACACGGCACGAGGTCCGTGTGGTTTGGAACAAAGGCAGTCCGGTTCGGCTTTGTCCAAGAACTTCCACTCAGTCGATGCACCTGGAAGTTGGGGTTTCGCGAAAGTAGAGTCGTTTCCAAACAGATTTTCCACTGGTTTGAAGGCTCCAAGGTTGTGCACAAAATCTTCTTTGTAAGCAGGTTTCCACCGTAGTTACTTGAAGACAAAGTCTTTGAGGAAAGCAGGGCCCTGTTTGTTCCAAGGGTCAAGTTTCTTAAAACTCAAATAGCTATTTAAATGACTGACACTTTCGTATTCAGTCGACTTAGTCATTTGTCCAGCTGTAAAACTCCACTGATCAGGTGGGCACAGGCGGGCAGCGCAGTCTGTAAAGTTCTTTATTTAATAAAGTCCTTTAAAATAATTCTTTGTACGGCTCAATCTCCTTCTCCCAGTTTAACTCTTCTGTTGCCGGCAAAGACTTGGTTGGTTTCTGGTTCCGGTTCGGGCAACAGAGCTACAGGTTGAGCTGTGGCAGCGAGTTACTGGTTCAGGTGAGAGAGAGAGAGAAAGAAAGGCCTTGTTTGTCCTTTATAGTCTGTCAGATCAATAGGTGATTGGTTCCTGAGTTCTTGAGATTGGATTTCGGTTTCAGCCCCCAGTGTCCTATTGGAGGGGGGCTTGATTTATGACTGATGTCAATCCATGCCATCTTTTGGAAATGCCGGTTGGCCTGGGTTCGTAGCTCTATGTCGGGATTTCGGCTCTCATCCACTTCAAAGAGTTTTTATCACCTACAGGCCCCTTTCTCCAGACATCTCATAGCAGAATAACAAACTATTTGGCCTCTTCTCGGTGCCATCCTCCCCAAAACTGTCACTTTGATGCAAACCAGTTCCAAGCTGATGAGCTAAGGAAATCTGATAACTTTGGGGGGGAGAGGTCTTCTTTAGATCCGTGCTTCAGCTCAGAGCCCAAATACTCTTATCCAAATACACCCAACATAACGCTACATACCCCCTTTCTTGAATGGGACTGAGGTCGACTAGGACGTTATCCCCTTCAAGACAAAATAAGACGTTAAGCATTTATCTCAAAGTTATGTAACAGAATTCAACAGTGGACTTCACCATTCATGACCCCGAGAAATCAAAGAAAACAAACTAATAGTTCATTATTTAAGCAGAATGTATTCCAATCAAATTGACAATCCTATACTAGCACATATACAGGTTACATATTATAACACTAGTACATTAAAACAAAAAAACAATTGGTATTACTCAGTATTGAGTATGGTTACTGACGGTAACCAATAGGTGGAAGTTGATTAACAGAGGGAGGTGACTGGGAATTCAGGTGTTATTCAGGCACCTGACCTTCACTATGTCTATAATAGTTGGTAGGGACCTGGGTTCGAATGGTTGGCTTACATGGTAAGCCGGTGCCCCCTTTAGGGACATGCACAAAAAATGGTCTCATTGGGAAGTTGTACCTTGGTGGCTGTATCATATCTGTCATTCAATTCCACCGGCTTTGGTGATTCAACTTGAGCCCACAACCTGTTCAATAGATCCTGACCAATGATCAACTTCTCTGTTTCAAATTTGGAAATATAAACTGGATGAACCAACTTAATCTTCCCAAAGGTGAACTCTAACAATGCCTTTTGAGTGAGCTGTGCCTTAGTCTCTGTGTAACTTGTAATGTTCACACTACAAGCTTCCACTTTCAGTCGTTGGTCTGAGGTTTCCATAATTTGTTTCAGGTTGCCCATTGTGGTGGCAGACATTAAACAAATTTCAGCCCCAGTGTCCAACAAGGCTCCTCACTCCCACACATTCTCAATGGTCACTTCTATGTAAACTTGCTTGGCTCTGCCTCTCTGTGTCAGATCACCCAGTAACATCACCAAAGGTTCAGCTTGCCTGCAGGCAACTTCCCCCACTGGGAGGTCCCAGTGGGCTGATGTGTCAGAGAAACCCCCCTGCTGTTCCTCACATCCAATCAAAAACACAGAGGCGGGGACAGGGGGTGGTTCCAGAGCTAGTCATTCCTTAGGTGGCGAGTCCGGCCCTTTACCCTGGCTACTAACTTCCAGTTTGGGAAGAGGGGGCAAAGGGAGCAGAGCTAAGCGTAGCAGTAGCTCAGAAACTGCAACATTGCTCAGAGACTGAGTTAACCCACCTAGGCTAGGAGCAGATTTCTTTTTTTTATTGTAAGCCTGGGTGTCTTGGATTCCATCCTTGGGAGGTTCTTTCCTTCTTTGAATCTCTGTCCCCTCTAACTCCAGTGGAGAAATAGGGCTCTCAGAGCGCCTTGCCAGTACTTGGGTGCTTGAATCTTTACGATCAGAAGTGCTATTGTACTTGCTTTCACAAGCTTTCTGTGCCATTTTTTCGAATTTCAGCTATGTTCATATACATTGCGTCTGCATGTAATATGATCATTTCCTTAATCGCTGGGAACAAATTAGCAACAAACAACCCTTTAAAGCTCACCTCTTCCTCGGCCCCGGGTCGATCTTGACCCGCAAAATAGGTTTTCCTAAGCTTTTCATAGTAATCACGGGGGGACTCATGCTTACCCTGTTTGATCTGCTGTGCGGCAGTCACTGCTGCCACTGGATCAATGAACCTGGAATAGTCCCTAACTAATGCTCTGCACAAGCGTTGAAACCTATCGCAGACCATGGACCCTTGCCTCTCCATCCAAGAATGGACTTGGCGAGAGGTAGTTTTGCGGATTAGGAGAACCTTTTCCTTCTCCGTAGCCTCAGGATAGAAACTCAAAGCATACTTAATGTCCTTAATATACGCTTCCACATTTCCTTCCTTGTCTGCTGGGTTAAAGGTTTCACAATCTTTAGCCAGTTCTCTCAACTGGCGCATGTTAACCTTTCGGTCTGGACTCTCGGGAGAGGAAGTTCGTCTGTGCGACGAGCTTCTTACCCTGGGTGGAGAAAGACTACAGGGAGGGGTACGATCAGGACGAGGCAACCCGGGGCCTAAATGTGGAGACGGTGTGCGACTCCGTGCATTGGCCGGTTCCGGCTGTTCCTTTATGCTGTCAGGTGTCAGCTTTGCAGCCCACCAAGAGGCAGCTTTCAGGGCCCCTATTTGTTGCTTGAGACGCTCATTTTCAACTTCAGTTGATTTGAGTTCTCCCCTAAGCACCTGATTTACTCTCCTCATTTCTTCACTGTCCCTTTTTAAATGTATGACCTCGCCTTCGAGTATCTCCATTTTTACAGTGCCCAAATTTTTCTCCCTGACTGTTTTGCAAAGACGCATTTCCAAAACATCCCGGTCCTTCAAAACTATCCTTTCATTTTCAACCGCTTTACATCTGTCATTTTGCAGACCTTTTACTTGGATCAGAGTTGTTTCCAATTCAACTTGACATTGTCTTAAATCATTTCCTAATTGCTCTCTCTGTTCAATTAAGTCCTCTTTTTCAGCATTCAACACAATGACTTGTTTTCCACAAGTATCTAGCTTTCCTTCAAATTCTAAAACCATTCCATGCCGTTTGGCTCTTTCTTCTTTCGCTTTAGCATACTTTTCTCCTAGCTTTTTCAGTTTTTCAAACTTGCTTATGATCCAGTTCACTACCCTTGAGCTCGCAAGTGCTAAGCTAGCCATAACTTTCATCACCTCTATCGACTCTTTTTCGAGTTGCGTCGTAGTGTCGTTTGCCAACTGAGTTCGACGCGACTCTACTTCAAAGTCCAAACTGCCTAGGCGTCCAAGGAATTCAGGAATCTCTGTTCCTGGTACCTTAACAATCAATGCTTCACATGGGGACATTTGGGTAATCATTGTTTTGGCTATTCAGTAACAACCCAACAGAACAGTACTCGATTAATCACCTAATGACTCTAATGCCAACGCTTAGGATATCAACAATTTATCACAAGTAACTAAAACAGACTTAATCTTTTGTGACTTTGGATTTATGACTGATGTCAATCCATGCCATCTTTTGGAAATGCCGGTTGGCCTGGGTTCGTAGCTCTATGTCGGGATTTCGGCTCTCATCCACTTCAAAGAGTTTTTATCACCCACAGGCCCCTTTCTCCAGACATCTCATAGCAGAATAACAAACTATTTGGCCTCTTCTCGGTGCCATCCTCCCCAAAACTGTCACTTTGATGCAAACCAGTTCCAAGCTGATGAGCTAAGGAAATCTGATAACTTTGGGGGGGAGAGGTCTTCTTTAGATCCGTGCTTCAGCTCAGAGTCCAAATACTCTTATCCAAATACACCCAACATAACGTTACACACCACATCCCAAAGATGCTCTATTGGGTTGAGATCTGGTGACTGTGGGGGCCAGTTTAGTACAGTGAACTCATTGTCATGTTCAAGAAACCAATTTGAAATGATTCGACCTTTGTGACATGGTGCATTATCCTGCTGGAAGTAGCCATCAGAGGATGGGTACATGGTGGTCATAAAGGGATGGACATGGTCAGAAACAACGGGCCGTGGCATTTAAACGATGCCCAATTGGCACTAAGGGGCCTAAAGTGTGCCAAGAAAACATCCCCCACACCATTACACAACCACCACCAGCCTGCACAGTGGTAACAAGGCATGATGGATCCATGTTCTCATTCTGTTTACGCCAAATTCTGACTCTGAAATCGAGACTCATCAGACCAGGCAACATTTTTCCAGTCTTCAACTGTCCAATTTTGGTGAGCTTGTGCAAATTGTAGCCTCTTTTTCCTATTTGTAGTGGAGATGAGTGGTACCCAGTGGGGTCTTCTGCTGTTGTAGCCCATCCGCCTCAAGGTTGTACGTGTTGTGGCATCACAAATGCTTTGCTGCATACCTCGGTTGTAGCGAGTGGTTATTTCAGTCAAAGTTGCTCTTCTATCAGCTTGAATCGAGTCGGCCCATTCTCCTCTGAGCTCTAGCATCAACAAGGCATTTTCGCCCACAGGACTGCCGCATACTGGATGTTTTTCCCTTTTCACACCATTCTTTGTAAACCCTAGAAATGGTTGTGCGTGAAAATCCCAGTAATTGAGCAGATTGTGAAATACTCAGACCGGCCCGTCTGGCACCAACAACCATGCCACGCTCAAAATTGCTTAAATCACCTTTCATTCCCATTCAGACATTCAGTTTGGAGTTCAGGAGATTGTCTTGACCAGGACCACACCCCTAAATGCATTGAAGCAACTGCCATGTGATTGGTTGGTTAGATAATTGCATTAATGAGAAATTGAACAGGTGTTCCTAATAATCCTTTAGGTGAGTGTATATGTATGTATGTATGTATGCATGCATGTCCAATTGCTTTGACAATTCAAATGCACTGAATTGAGAGAGAGAGAGAGAGAGAGAGAGAGAGAGAGAGTTGTAGTCCAGACCACTGCAAAATTCCTGCTGAAGTGATCTGGATCACCACACAATGGCCCAAGGACCACTGCAAACTTGGATTTCAATGTATTTGTGTAATCTGTGTTGCAATAGCACCTACCATGTTCCTTTGTGGTGATCTGGTTAATTCTGATCTGGGAAAACCACAATCCTGCAGGTTTAATAAGTCTCTCTACACATCAGTCCCTGAGTACCTTCAACCAATGGTCATTTTGACCAATTAAGCCCAAGATTTGAGTCAATTAAGTTGTCAAGGACTACCCAGTGAAGACGTGAACTCACGACTAGGTCACACTGTGAGCTCACCAGAGCAGACATTACACTGAGCTCACTTAGCGCTTTTCCAGCGACATGGTGATGGTGCTGGAGCCGGAGCCGCTGCCCTTAGCCGGTGGCTAACCCACCTCTATGTTACAAATGTTCCCTAAACACTTATTTTGCAAGATCAATAAAAATCCTTTAGGAAATTTAAACTTTTACTGACACACATAGTTAATAGCAATGTATTATAACTTTACCAAAAATAATAATCTGTATATCTTTAATTGTTTAGACGTCATTAAGATATAATGCATCTTTCACATAGGGAACATTTGTAACATGTTAGGAAAAACAAACAAATGATTTGAAAATATTCATAATTACAGCATACAATTTGTCAGGCTTCATAAGAATGGTATTTATAACATACTCTGTAAAAATCAAGCAAATAGCATTTGTGGTTCACGAGAAAATATGTATATATAATCAAAGCTATCAGACTATAGCAGCCGGTGTATGAAGACACATACGATTATACAGCATTATTTGGCAGCTTCGCAAGACCTAATTTTAAACGTTGTTGGTAAGTTAGATAATTAGTGGGGACCCGCTATTTGCAGTTCTTCCCCTCCATAATTGCTAAAATAAAGTTTTACTGACATTTTATTGACCCTACCACTGCATAGGGCACATCTGTAACATGAACGCTACTGAATGGCACATACATTGAAAACTACGGAGAACTGAGACAAATCCACTTTACACTTCATAAATAATCTTAAAACGTTTCCAACCAAGGCAACACCCACTTGAAATACGTTCATTCTCATTTTTGGTAAACAAAAAGAGAGATTGTTACATATGTTCCCTATGATGCATCTACAGAGAGAGAGAGAGAGAGACAGACAGACACTAACTCTCTCTCTCTCTCTCTCTCTCTCTCTCTCTCTCTCTCTCAGCTGGGAGTGTGTGGGAGGGGTCTGCAGTGAGCGGGAGTGCTGCTGAGAGCTCTGTCCTTTGGCTGCGTTTTTTTTGTTGCTTTACTTTTTTCAGTTTGTTTATTTTGTCTTCTGTTTTCAGTGCTTTTCTTATTGTGGGGGAACAGGGGAGGGGAGGGGGGAGTACCGGTAGTTCTTCCCGGGTCGGGGGGTCGGACCCCCTGAATGCGTCTTTTGAAAAACTGACCCGACGCCATGGAGTCAAGATCGCTCCGGTGCAGTTCTGCCCCCTAGAGCAGTGTGTGTTAGCGGTTGGGGAGGTAGCAGGGTGTGAAAATATCAAGTCTGCTGCCATTGTTATCTTCTTAAAAACCACTGATCTGGTCAATCAGCTAGTGGCTAATGGCACAGTGTTAGACGACACTTTCACCCCGGTGTTGCCGCTCGCTGCTCCTGCCCGGAAGGTAACGCTGTCTAACGTCCCTCCGTTCATCCGCACCGGCTCGGGCAGCTGATGTCCGGCATTAAGAGGGTCCCGCTGGGCTGCAAAGCCCCGCAACTGAAACACGTCGTGTCCTTCCGAAGGCAGCTGTATATGATCCTCAATAACATCAATGAGGATCTTAATGTCATTTTTAAATTTAAGATCGACAATACCGACTACGTCGTGTTCGCTACTTCGGAGTCCATGAAGTGTTTCAGGTGTGGGAGCGAGGGGCATGTCATGAGGAACTGTCCCGAGCAGGACAGGGAGCGGGAGGAGGAGCGGGGCGACGCGGGGAGGAATAGAGACACCGGCCCGCAGCCACAGATGCAGCGGGCAGACAGAGATCGAGCCCCGGCGGAGGAGACAGTCGCCGGTCGGACCGATGGTACCACTGATGCCGTGACGGGGGAAGAGCTGCCCGGAGGCGATGACGCACAGCTGGGGGACGGGGTCGAGGCAGCGGGGGATAGTGACGACCGAGACGCCGGGGGAGATGGTGTTGAGGCGGTGCACGGGGCGCTGGTTAGTGACGAGGAACAACCTCAGCAGCCAGCAGACGGGCGGACAGACACACAGGGTGTAGCCGAGGAGGAGGCAGGGCCAGGCTCGGCGGTACAAGCCAAGGCGCCGGGTGGAAAAAACGCACTAAGAAGGTGCTGGGAGGGAGCACGGACGGTGTTGGTAAATAGTGGCAGTAAAAGAAGTGGTGGCACAGTAGTGAAGCTGGGGTAGCGAGCGGCTTGGTGGGGAAAGGTCCGGCTACACGCTGGAGCATCGCGGCAGCCACCGGGGACGCCTCGGGCTCGGAGTGACAGTGAGGGCGGCTTCACGGATTCCTCTCTCGCCTCCTCGTCCTCGGTGAGTCAGAGCTGCAGTGAAGGATATCAGGAGGTTTTTAGAGAAAACGAAGGGAAAGAGGTCTGTTGTAGTGGAGCAGTTTTTCCCAGATCGTGCACGCCTGCTGGCCTCTATTAAGTTTTTACAGAAACCCTGACCTATCAATTTGTACAACACTCACTGAAAACCATGGTTGGGGTCAATTCCTGTTTTTCAATTCCAATTCCTCCTACAAATCAATTCAAAATTGCAATTACTTTTTGCATTCACAGAATATTCTTTATTGGAATTGAATTGAAAAGGGAATTAAAAATTGAATTGGAATTGACCCCAACCCTGTTGAAAACAAAACAAAAAATACAGATCTGGTTCTTCAAATCTTCACTCTGGTTTCATTCTGTGTCGTAGTTCATTTATCTTGCTGTTAATTGCACCACCAATTACACTCTTTGGGGTACTGGGCAATTTTTTCAAGGTAGCCCCTAAAAAACATGTATCACATAGATTTAATGACTTGCACATAGATATATAAAAATCTTTTAATAAACATACCACATATCTTTGAGAAGGGTTCATTAGTTACATATTGCCACAGTAAATCAACATTTTTGTGTGTGGGTGTATTTAAACGTTTTGGTGTATGCTCTTAAACTTGTCTTACACTAGTTCATAGTAAAATCTGTACTTGGCGAAGCAGCTATGCAAAGGCAGTCTTTTCTCCATTAATACCTTGCTTAAGCATTACATTGATGTGGCACAACTGGACTGAAATGTGAAGTATTTGCTCAAAAGTCAAATTTAAATGAGACATGAAAGTTTATATTGTCAAGGATCCCATGGCACTATTCATTATTATTATGTATTAATATGTCTGAAGCATTAATCCAAGGTGATTTACAAGGTGTTGTTGAAAGAGTGACGTGGCTGAATTCTAAGTCAGGCTTCCCTCAATCAGGTCTAACAAATTTGTTATGACTCCACCTTTACTGCTGTGTAGTAATCTGCTGGTACAAAATGGCTGCACCCCAGAGGGTGGTGGGTGAAGTGAGTCTGTAGAGCACTTCGGGATCTTTCCAGCTGCTACATGTAAGGTATTATTATTTATTAATAAATTAACTCTAGTCTCTGAAACTAAAACAAAGGCCAAAGGAACATTTCAAATGCTAACCCTTTGTGTTCTATACAGTTAAAAAGGAGAGTTAGAAATTTTGTACAACAGCATTTACATACCATATATGGCTTCCACCTTTAAGCGATCCAGAGGTGTCTTTTTCTCCGAAGTTGGATCTCTCTTGCTGCCACCACCACGAAGATTGCTCTTTAATAATGTTGGAAAGTCAAAGACAGCAACCGTCAGGGTTCTTGCATATGACGTATTCGTGCTGCACCTCTCTGCAAGGATCCAGGACAGTTTGTCAATGTAAACTCCAGTGCCTGGGAATATTTCCACCTAAAAGACAATGGTAAATAAAAAACAAGTTTATCCCCAAACTATTCTTATATTATGTTAAGTGGAATACATTATCAGTAAGGCTGTGATTTTGTTACAGAAATGTGTTATTAAAGACCACAGTATGTCTCAATTCTAAGTTTATTAATTTACAGACATAATAAAGTCAGTGAATCTGTGACACCCATAATTCAATTACATTCTTATTATCAACTATAACTATGAATATAACTGATAATGTAGCATCATTAGATTGTTTACAACCAATATTTGTTTTCAATATATATATTTTTACCTTGTCTTTGTAATATTGTAGACCAAGAGTGTTATACCTGTTTTGGTGATTCTTTGTCAGATTCAGAACAATTTGCTGTGGGGCTGTCAGAACCACTTGATGGTGACACACTTTTGTCTTCATTGCTGATAAATGTGGCTTTTGTTACAATTTTTTTCAGATTGTCCAAAAGGTCTGGAATCTCTGGAGAAAAAAACCTTAGTATTAAATGATAATCATTTCTAGTAATATATTTAATACAAAGTGAAAACAAAACCATCAATGCCTGCAATTATACTTGAGAGACTTGCTCTATGTTATTGGCAAACTGACCTTTTTGTGGGTCATTAACATTAGCTACGAAAAAAATAGAAGAGATAAAATACAAGAATTACCAGGTCTAATGCAATGCATATAGTCATTAATGTAGGATTATGAAGTTATGTTGAAAAACTTTATTTAATAATCAGTATTATTAAACTATTAGACAGTGCACATTAAGAGTCTGTATTGTGGTTCTAGATTACTTCAGTATGATCAACTATAATACATTACTCTGGAATCTAAATTACTGAAGAATAACATTTATCAAGGTAAGGAATTATTTGCTATAAATAAAAAAACTTACCATCAACCATACGGTTTCGAAGACATTGGTTTTCATTTTTAAGTCTTGTGTTTTCCTTTTCGAGCTGCTTAACGTTTTGCTGTAGCACAACTTCACTGGACTCTTTAAATGTCTGTAGAATATGACGGGATCTAATTCTTGATGCTCCATCGGTTTTCTTTCTTATTTTGTGCTGTATTCAGAGAGAAAAAGAGTTTAAAATGAATATATATATATATATATATATATGAAAATGATTTAAAAAAAAACAATCCTGCAATACATTTATTTAATATTTGCAGTAATTATCTCACCGGTAACTGTGGTTCATCAAGGTCACTATCATCTGAAATTTGAAGTTTTTTGTTTGGTTTAGGTACTCTCTTCATTTTAGGACAGGGCATTTTTGTTAGGTCATTAAGTTTTCTTCTTAGTTCGCCTTCTTTTCCTAAAATAAAAATAAAATAAATAAAACCCTGCATTATGTCCACAGATATTTGGGGATTATATTTATGTGTCATAAAAATACTGTGCTTTGACCATACAAATTAAGATGAACAGCCAACACTGAATCAAAACTGAAGTTAAATTATATCTGGTTTAATTTATTTTGTGATTTGGGGGATTTTATTGTAAAGCACAACACACAATAAATCGTTCTTACAAATGCCAGTCAAGTATGACGAGTTTTTAGCGCCCTCACCACCACCTACCATGTTATAAGAGTATGTTAGAAGTACAACACATTAATAACTTAAACATTCATTTCAAATATACTGTGATTGTATATATCAAATAGCATGTAAAGACTTTAATGTTTTTTTTTTTTTAAATAAACATTGTTACCAGTCATAATGATCTGCGCTTCATGGACAGGCCATCCACCTTTTGGAGGTTTGTTCGTGTCTCTCCACTCTGCTCTGAAGTTTCGAGTCGTCTCTTCGTCATCATCAGCAATGCTGAATAAATCAAAATTGCGAAAGCAAGCAGTGGGAATCACGCTGTAAGAGTCTTTGTCGACCCCGCTTTCCCACTTCACCAACGCGTGCATCACCGCCATACTACCTTCACCTTCTCGTCCGTTTTTTCTGCGCCTTTTTCCCCCAACAAGTCACGGCACAAAAAACAGTCCCGCTCTGCATTCTGGTACTTGGCGTTCTTAATAACACCAACAGGGTGTAATCGCATAGACCATTCGAGTATAAAGTACTACATATCCCATCAGTTACAGTTTTTTTTCATCTTCTGAAACTGCAATTTAGCACTTTCAACTGTTTCTTAGTGATTCCTAGAATTACTAACCGGTATTGTAGTCAATGTGTTTATAACCTTTTTTGTTTAACGATTTGTGTGTTATCCTATGTGATCCCATGGTCTTTGATTTGGTCACGGAAGTGATTTGTCTTTGATTTGTTGATCTAGAGTTGAATTTTAATTAGTTTTTCCCTTTTGTATAGTTAGTGTAGTGCTACAT
Organism: Amia ocellicauda; assembly: GCF_036373705.1. Lineage (NCBI taxonomy): Eukaryota > Metazoa > Chordata > Actinopteri > Amiiformes > Amiidae > Amia > Amia ocellicauda. Next base: position 1,944,168 of record NW_027102823.1, read on the forward strand.
TTAGTCTTTGTTTTTAAATAAATTTGACAATTTATATCTTTGGAATTGGTGTCTGCGTCCAATGATTACAGAAATTGAGTTCTACAAGACTCCAGGATTCGTGATAAGGTGATACTATGAATTCACTTCTTTAATTGAAATTTAAAAGTGTACCTTACGCTACATATATATATATATATGTATGTATGTATGTCCAATTGCTTTGACAATACAAATGAATAGAATTGAGAGGGAGAGAGAGAGAGAGAGACAGACAGACAGACAGACTGACAAACAGAAAAACAGACAGACATAGACACACACACACACACACACACACACAGAGCCAGCCAGCCAGCCAGCTCAGCGATGACATCACGAGCCTCTCTCAGCTGACTGCTATGACATCACAGAGCACGTACATTCCGTTGCTTGCCGTCTGTCAACCACTCAGTCACTGCCAGCCAGACTGGCTGGCTGGCTGGATGTGGGGGCTGCTTGCTGCTGCTGTGTACCTTAGCAAGCTTATTTGCTTGACCGGCCTTCCTACTCCTCTGCCCACATGCCCACCTATGCCCGATCTGCTGTTCACCTGGATCACAGCTCCGCCCCAACAAGGCAGATCCTCCCAAAAATGGTACAAACTCACCCACGATCCCCTCCACGGAAAGCTTTAGCAAAAGGCAAAAGCGTTATACGTAATGAAGAGGAACCCGAGTCCAAGACGCATCCGACCAGCCATACATATTTGTGTGTATTAAAGATCACATTTTCTTACATTTAGTTTTTCTGTACTTTATTACATCTTATTGTGATTTATAAATGTATTGTTTCTTTTCCATATGTATGTATGTATGTATGTGTGTGTGTGTGTGCCTGTCTCTGTGTGAAAGTGAGTGTGTGTGTGTGTGTGTGTATGTCTGTCTGTGAAAGTGTGTGTGTGTGGGTGTGAGTGTCTGTCTGTCTGTCTGTCATGTAACTCGCACATCTGTGAGGGCACCATTTTTGCAGAAGAGATGTACACATTTTGGAGCAACATATGCTGCCATCCAGACATCATCTTTTCCAGTGACGTCCCTGCATTTTCAAAAAGATCACATTTTATTACATTTTGTTTATCTGTACTTTATTACATCTTATTGTGATTTATACTTGTAATGTTTCTTTTCCATATATATGTATGTACAGTGGGGGAAAAAAGTATTTGATCCCCTGCTGATTTTGTACGTTTGCCCACTGACAAAGAAATGATCAGTCTATAATTTTAATGGTAGGTGTATTTTAACAGTGAGAGACAGAATAACAGCCACAAAATCCAGAAAAATGCATTTCAAAAAAGTTATAAATTGATTTGCATGTTAATGAGGGAAATAAGTATTTGACCCATTTTCAATGCCCTGGCTTAGGGAAGGAGGTTCTCACCCATGATTTGACGGTACATGGCCCCGTCCATCGTCCCTTTGATGCGGTGCAGTTGTCCTGTCCCCTTAGCAGAAAAACAGCCCCAAAGCATAATGTTTCCACCTCCTTGTTTGATGGTGGGAATGGTGTTCTTGGGGTCATTCCTCCTCCTCCAAACACGGCGAGTTGAGTTGATGGCAAAGAGCTTGATTTTGGTCTCATCTGAGACCACTTTCACCCAGTTCTCCTCTGAATCATTCAGATGTTCATTGGCAAACTTCAGACGGGCCTGTACATGTGCTTTCTTGAGCAGGGGGACCTTGCGGGCGCTGCAGGATTTCAGTCCTTCATGGCGTAGTGTGTTACCAATTGTTTTCTTGGTGACTATGGTCCCAGCTACCTTGAGATCATTAACAAGATCCTCCCATGTAGTTCTGGGCTGATTCCTCACCGTTCTCATGATCATTGAAACTCCACGAGGTGAGATCTTGCATGGAGCCCCAGACTGAGGGAGACTGACAGTTATTTTGTGTTTCTTCCATTTGCGAATAATCGCACCAACTGTTGTCACCTTCTCACCAAGCTGCTTGGTGATGGTCTTGTAGCCCATTCCAGCCTTGTGTAGGTCTACAATCTTGTCCCTGACATCCTTGGACAGCTCTTTGGTCTTGGCCATGGTGGAGAGTTTGGAATCTGATTGATTGATTGCTTCTGTGGACAGGTGTCTTTTATACAGGTAACGAGCTGAGATTAGGAGCACTCCCTTTAAGAGAGTGCACCTAATCTCAGCTCGTTACCTGTATGAAAGACACCTGGGAGCCAGAAATCTTGCTGATTGATAGGGGATCAAATACTTATTTCCCTCATTAACATGCAAATCAATTTATAACTTTTTTGAAATGCGTTTTTCTGGATTTTTTGGCTGTTATTCTGTCTCTCACTGTTAAAATACACCTACCATTAAAATTATAGACTGATCATTTCTTTGTGAGTGGGCAAACGCACAAAATCAGCAGGGGATCAAATACTTTTTTCCCTCACTGTATGTATGTATGTATGTATGTATGTAAGTGTGTGTGTGTCTGTCTCTGTGTGAAAGTGTGTGTGTGTGTGTGTGTGTCTGTGAAAGTGTGTGTGTGTGTGTGTGTGTGTGTGCGTGTGTCTGTCTGTGAAAGTGTGTGTGTGTGTGTGGGTGTGACAGTGTGTATGAGTGTCTGTCTGTCATGTAACTCGCACATCTGTGAGGGCACCATTTTTGCAGAAAGAGATGTACACATTTTGGAGCAACATATGCTGCCATCCAGACATCATCTTTTCCAGGGACGTCCCTGCATTTTTCAGCAGGATAACGCCAAACCACATTCTGCCCAGATTACAAGCGCATGGTTGCGTAGGCAGAGAGTGCGGGTGCTAGCATGGCCTGCCTGCAGTCCTGACCTGTCTCCGAATTGAGAATGTGTGGCGCACTATGAAGTGCAAATTAAGACAACGAAGGCCCTGTGCAGTTGCGCAGCTGAGGAAATGCATAATGGATGAATGGGGGGAAATCCCACTTGCTAAACTTAACCAAGTGGTGTCTTCAGTGCCCAAGTGCTTAATAAGTGTTATTAAAAGAAAAGGTGATGTTACATAGTGGTAAACAGTCGACTGTCCCAACTTTCTTGGTTTCTTTTCACTGCTAATGAGATGCTGTAGAGTGAGTTTTCAGGAGCTCTAATCGTATTGATGAATTCATGCAGCATTTGTAATTGAATTTCAAAAAGAAATCCTTGCTGTCTGGCCTGTGTGTATGAGATGTACTCTGTCAATCTTTGGCTAACAACTGAAACATTGGTAGAACAGAAATGGCAACATAAAAAAGAAAAGTACATTTTAAAAGAGCACATTAAATAGGATGAATATACAGTTTTTTACAATCACTTTGTCACTAATTTCAGAACCTTGATGTCATTTTTCAAAACTAGACACAAAACTCAAAACGGTCATCACTTGTAACACTGCACAATACAATGTTTTGAACATTGAACAGCCTTTCATATCTTTAAAGAAACCTAGCACTTGCAGACTTGTTGGTTCAAATAACTCATTTATCATGAAATACCATAGTAACATAGTAACACAGAAGATACCGATAGTTTCACTGTGTAGTTGTTCGTACAATCATTAAATATTGTAGTACAAAATATGTGATACATGTTTCATTATGGTACTACACATAAATACATCACTGTAAAAGGACTAGTAGAGAGAATACTACAGACACAGTGGAATCATTGAACAAAATCTGAAATGTATTGATGCAATACAATCAAATCACACCATAGGTTTCTTTGAATCCATGCAACAATAATTAGCTACAAAAAAGAACAAAACTACAGTAAAATGTCAACTGCAGTGTTCCTCACCTGGCTTAGTGTAAAAAGCAAAACAAAGGATTGATTACTGTACTTCTAAATTTCCATCAGCCCTGTGTTCAGGTTCAGGTTCTCACAACCATTTTTCACAAGAGGCATCTTGAAACTGAACATACCTGAACATACTCAGTCATCAGCTGCTTCACTCTGTCTGCATTTCTTTCAAAAGGCACACTATACTCTGTGCTACACATTGGTATGCAGTATACAGTCATTTGACAATTGAGAGTAGCCTAATGTTTAGTGCATGCTGAAGACTTGCCGCTTCTCAGTACGGAAATTTCTGATGATTGAGGCCACAGTTGATCCTGAGTTGATTCTGAGGTTTGATTGAATCATTGTAGCTGCCTCAGTCATGGTCATGCCATGATTTACAACATGCTCTACAACTATTTCTCGGATTTCACTGGACACTATTTGCTGTTGCTGCCGCTGTCTGGTCCGTGGCCTTGTCCTCTACCACGTTCCCCCAACACCTCTCAAATGAGGCCCATGGCTGCCTCTCTGGTGAGGCCTAAGCCCTCCTCTATGACGAGGCCCACGACCACCTCTCAGAAGGGGTGCATGTCCCCTTCCATTCCTTTGACCACCACGTCTTCCTCCTCCCACTGCTTGACCTCTATTGTGACCTGGATGACCTGCCGGCTCCATGTTATCACTGTGTTGCTGGGGTGGATAGCACTCATTTCACTCGATACTCGTACCACAATGTGAAATCAATCATCAATAACCAGTTGGCAGTATTGGAAAAGCAATTACAAGGGCCTGCATACATACAGTAATGTCAAATCTGATGTGGAAGAACAATCATCTTCAACCAGGTTGGAGCGTTAGTTGCAATGCCTTTAATACACGCAGCGTGGAGAGGAACAGTGACTCAAGTAGATCCCAAAGTCGCTCTGCCTTCATTTTAACAGTCAGAGCTTTTATACACAAAAATCAAAGAGCTGGTTATAATCAGAAAGTCATTACTATGTTATCTTAAAAGTTAGCTAAGCAGAATTTATATCATTATAGGACAGAGTTCATAGATCAACACATGGATTAGGGAGCAGGCACTTCAATCATACTGTTTGACATTGTCTCCAAGATTCTCATCGTAAATAACAAACAGAAATCAAACTACCTTCTGGCCTGACCTTCTAGCTTGACCTTATCTTTCTTAAGTATACAAGAGAGAAAAACAGGTATTAGAGAAAGAATTTCTAACTTTCCTTCCACACTGAAAACATGGTGTGGAAAAGTGCTACATGATGATGAATGATGATGAAATATTACATCCATAGATAATGTAGTCCAACTGGTTCATGCTCCTCGGTTATTGGTGTCAATGGATCTCATTATCCTGAAACTTTCATGATCGAAACATGGAATATTGTTTGTCAGTTTCCATAAAATTATGCATTAAGAGTAATGCAACAGTCACTTATCATTTTGAGCAGCTGTATCAATTGATAGTTAGATCTTTGTAATGAAATGAATAGACAGTGATCTCAGATGTAATGTGTGAATTGCATTTTGAAATGGTAATACTTTGATGTAAGTTGTGTCATTTTAGTTCAATGAACAAATGATCTGAGGTTGATGTGTATTGTATCCAAGCAATTGTAAAAAAGTGTTAGAGTTTTGAAAAATGTGCATTTTGATCATCGAGTGTGAGTTTAGTGTCTAGAGTTTTGAAAAATGACATCAAGGTTCTGAAATGAGTGCCAAAGTGATTGTAAAAAAGTGTAATATCAGGGGACAGTGGCTATTAGAGATCTGGCCTCTGTATTAATGTAACAGGTCACATTGTATGTGTACACTGATACTTGATAGTATAATATAGTACAAGTAAAAAACATACATAGGTATCATAGAAGTATTTTGCAGAAATGATTAAGGATACTTATCAAAATGGAGAGGAAATGCTAAATCCAGTCTCCCCAGGCTGAGCTTCTATTGCTACACCTGCTAAGTGGCTGCTGGCCCCACTATATGGATAGAGCCACACCAAGTACAAGAGTCTCCCCATTGCTATTTATATCTCCCTATCCAGTCTTCTATACGTGTCAGGTATACAAGTGTGTGTGTGTGTGTGTGTCTGTCTGTCTGTCTGTCTGTCTGTCTGTGAAAGTGTGTGTGTGTGTGTGTGTGTGAAAGTGTGTGTGAGTGTCTGTCTGTCTGTCTGTCATGTAACTTGCACATCTGTTAGGGCACCATTAATGCAGAGATGTACACATATTGTTTATTTTCCATATATATGTATGTATGTATGTATGTATGCATGTCCAATTGCTTTGACAATACAAATGCACTGAATTGAGACAGAGAGAGAGAGAGAGAGAGAGAGAGAGAGGTGCTAAGGCACATTTGTAACATAAATTAGGGAACATTTGAAACATGCTTAGGGAACATTCATAAGAACATAAGAATATAAGAAAGTTTACAAACGAGAGGAGGCCATTCGACCCATCATGCTCGTTTGGTGTCCATTAATATCTAAGTGATCCATGGATCCTATCCAGTCTATTTTTAAATGTTCTCAAACTTTCAGCTTCTACCACTTTCCATCTTGAATGCCTTGAAGCCCAATTTCCATTTGTTGTCCCCTGGTGCGTGTGTCCCTGCTGATCTGGAAAAGCTCCTCTGGTTTGAGGAACCTTTCATGATTTTGAAGACTTGGATCAAGTCCCCACGTAATCTCCTCTGTTCCAGGGTGAAAAGGTTCAGTTCCCTCAGTCTCTCCGAGTAGGACTTTCCCTTCAGACCTGGAATAAGTCTGGTTGCTCTCCTCTGAACTGTCTCTAAAGCAGCAATATCCTTCTTGAAGTGTGGTGCCCAGAACTGTACACAGTATTCCAGATGAGGTCTAGCGCATTGTACAGTCTTAACATTACTTAAATTCTACACTTTTGACGATATACCCTAGCATTCTGTATGCCTTTTGTATTGCTTCCCCACATTGTTTGGATGGAGAAAGTGAATCCACATAGATTCCTAGGTCTTTCTCATGCATTACTTCATCTAGATCTGTACCTCCCATAGTGTAATTATAGTGGACATTTTTGTTTTACTGCATGTATTACCTTGCACTTGTCCACATTGAATTTCATTTGCCAGGTGTCAGCCCACAACTGAATTTATCTAAGTTCCTCTGAATAGCATGTGCTGCCAAGATTGTATGTGCTAAGCCACCTATTTTAGTATCATCTGCAAATTTGACAAGGTTGCTAAGTATCCCAGAGTCCAGATCATTAATATAGATTAGAAAAAGCAAAGGCCCTAGTACTGATCCCTGTGGAACTCCACTAACAACCTCACTCCAGTTAGAAGTGACTCCTCTAATCTGTTTCCTATACATCAACCAGTTCATAATCCATCTACTTACATGACCCTGAATGCCTACAGCTTCCAATTTGAGGATCAGTCTTTGGTGTGGAACCTTATCAAAAGCTTTTTGGAAATCTAAGTATATCATATCATATGCTTTCACGTGATCTACAGCTGCAGTTGCATGTTCAAAAAAATGTATTAAGTTAGTAAGACATGATCTGCCTCGTCTAAACCCATGTTGACTATCTCCAAGAATATGGTTTTCATTGAGATGCTCCTCTATTTTCTGTCTAATCATTTTTTCCAACATTTTACAGGTGATGCAGGTGAGACTGATTGGTCTGTAATTTCCTGGCTCAGTTTTGTCCCCTTTCTTGTGGATTGGTATGAAATTTGCTGTCTTCCAGTCAGTGGGAACATCCCCTGTTCTAAGTGTCATTTGAAATAATCGAGTTAACGGCCTATACATAATTTCCCTCATTTCTTTAAGTACTGTTGGAAATATCCCATCTGGCCCAGGTGATTTGTTTGATTTTAATTCTGCTAGTCCCTTTAGTACCTCCTCCTCATTTATCCTGATCTCTCTTAGGGTTTGACTGGATTGATTGTCAACCTGTGGCATGTCATCTGTTTTTTCTTTTGTAAAAACCTCTGTGAAATACTCATTTAGAATATTTGCCACATCTTGTTCGTTTTCCAAGATACCTCCATTTTTGCCCTTTATCTGTTTCACCTCCTCCTTAATTGACCGCTTGCTGTTGTAATTTTGAAAAAAGCTCATTGCATTGGTTGTAGCTCCAAGAGCTATGTTTCTTTCTATTTCCCTCTTTGCTTTCCTGATCCCTTTCTTAAGATCTCTTTGCAGCTCAACATATTCTATGTATTTTGTTTCATCACCATCCCTTTTGTATGTGCTATACAACATTTTCTTCCTCTTTATATTTTTTTGCATGCCTCTGGTTTGTATGTATGTATGTATGTATGTATGTATGTATGTGTGGAAGGAAAGTTAGAAATTCTTTTCTCACAACTGTTTTTCTCTCTTGTATACTTAAGAAAGATAAGGTCAAGCTAGAAGGTCAGGAGGCCATAAGGTAGTTTGATTTCTCTTTGTTATTTACAATGAGAACCTTGGAGACAATGTCAAACAGAATGACCTACGTGCCTGTTCACTAATACCATGTATAGACCTATGAACTCTGTTCGATAATGATATATGTTCTGCTTAGTTAGCCTTTAAGATAACATAGTAATGACTTTCTAGCATGTATGTATGCATGTATATATATATATATATATATATATATATATATATATGTATGAATGTATGTATGTCCAATTGCTTTTGACAATACAAATGAATTGAGAGGGAGAGAGAGAGAGAGAGAGACAGACAGACAGACTGACAAACAGAAAAACAGACACACACACAAACACACACACACACAGAGCCAGCCAGCCCGCCAGCCAGCCAGCCAGCCAGCCAGCTCAGCGATGACATCACGAGCCTCTCTCAGCTGACTGCTATGACATCACAGAGCACGTACATTCCGTTGCTTGCCGTCTGTCAACCACTCAGTCACTGCCAGCCAGACTGGCTGGCTGGCTGGATGTGGGGGCTGCTTGCTGCTGCTGCGTACCTTAGCAAGCTTATTTGCTTGACCGGCCTTCCTACTCCTCTGCCCACATGCCCACCTATGCCTCTACTCCAAGATACTTATACAATAGAAAAACTATGGTAATAATAATATAGCCCAAGACAAAAAATATTAATCTTTCTAGACTGTATTAAAGTTCAGCACTTCGGAAAAATAGAATTATTTTGTATTTCAATAAAACAAAAATTATTACTGGTATCCACACACCCAACCAATGTAAATGTCACGGACGGTGTTAATTAGCTCCTTAATCACCATTACTTATTATATTTATATTTCACTTCACTTTATGCAATATGGCTTGTGTATTTTGTTTGGTTCTATATTGCCATTATTTTGTGTGTTGATTATCTTTCACTTTATTGTTTAATTTGTTATTCACTTAGTATTATTTTGATTGTTTGCACGCGTGCCTTATTATTTTTGTTTCTTCTTTCTTTCACAACTCACCTGGGTCCACCTGCACTCTTCACACGCGTCCCCACTTAATCACCCTGCCCTGGGAGAGGAGAGGATTATCTGCTGTAGTCCACTTTCCAATGTGGGAGGTCTCTGCGGCTCATATCTCATTCAATTATTTATTCATTTATCCTACATCAAGTTTATTTATTTTCCCACGTTTCATTCAATCACCATCAGAAGCTCTCTGTGCTAAAAGTGGCAGCACATTTGTCTCACACACATCAAACTCACCTTTTCCTGCTTCCCAAGCCTTATCAACTTACTCAGACCCTCGTCAACTTACTCAAACCCTCTTCAACTTTGGTTAACATTGCTCTGCATTCTAACAGCTATTCTTTCTCCTATTCTTAATTTCTTACAAGAAATGTATTCAGGTTTTTTTATCAATATGTTTTATTTATATTTATACAGATGTCACTCCATTATTCGTTTATTGAAGTCATATATGTACCTAACAAAATATTAGCCAATAGGCCATTGATCTCAATAATGATTCCCATAATCCTAGGACACCTTCTCTTTTACTCTTCCTTTCCATTCTTACTTTTCTCCTGTAAAGCATTTTATATTACTTGAGCTTACTTATTCTATAGTTGTAATCTTATACTTCTGCGGTATCTTACCCTTTTCCTACATCACTCATCTTAAAACCATGGTCTACTTTGACTTTCATTTCAGGTATTATATGCTAGGCACCAATAACCAAACATTTTCTGAAAGACTGTAACATGTCACCAGACTGTTTACATTCTCCTGCTTTCACAGGCTGTCAGGGCTGCACCAGGCTCTCTTCTAGCCTTTCGTTTCCTTGAATTTGACTTTTGACAGAGCTTGTCCATAACATGATGTTTAACAAACAAATTCTGGTTCTTCTTGTGGAGACACCATGACTATTTATGTATTACTATTATTATCCATCTGTTTATTCAATGTATATTTTGGATTACTTTTCTTATAATAGTCTTTCTTTCTGATTTCTGATGCTTGAGGCACTCTGTATAGAGCCAAAGATCCTCATGAATATGATAAATCTGTTGTTACATTTTTAAATATAATTCTAAAATGATTGCCAAAACATAGACATTTACCTTATATCACCTTCAAACTATACATATTCATAAACACACAAAGCACATACACATTGATATCTAAAGATAATTCAGATATCCGATCTGTGGCATGTTTTATTGACCCTGCAGTGTCTCAAACAGCCCTTATAACTTATTATTTAAGCTTATGATTATTTAGAATAAAATGTCAAATAATCCCACTCGATTATTTCATTATTTCACTATCTCAGTTTTCTTGATCCATTGTGAAAAAGTTCTGTTATTTCCTCCTCATCTGTAGAGGCTACATTAGCCCACTCCCCGGTCTGATATTCTCGTAGTAACTGTATCCAAATGTTGGGCGGACATTTAGCCTTCACGATGATGTGTACATCGTGCGGGTGAAGGAGGTGAATAACCATCTTTTCATCTAGAATATCCCAAAAAGTTGTGTTACCCTGGTTTGGTTTTAATTTTGGGAGGGACACCCATATCATTTCTTTTTCTCCTGGGGAGAAGGGGACATGGGTTTTAGTCGTATAGACTATTGATTGACCTTCCTCTTTACTCTGTCTAGTTTTGACTTGCATGGGTGCAGCTGGGACCGTTTTCAGAGCGGTCAGATCTGGATACAATGTATTATTATAACCAAAATCAGTGATTGATTTATATTCCGGATTATATGGGGGAGGAGCGCTAGCAAAACCTCCTTTTTCATATTCCCATGCTTTGCGATCTAAATCATCCCAATCGGGCCTGTCGTCCTCGGAGTGATCTGTGTCACGACGCGCTGCTAACACGGCAGCACATCGCGCACCTACACCTTCACCTTTTCTGACCACTTTTCTTGCCCTTCTAATTTGCCTTGTAGTTCTATTAATTCTATCGTATTTTTCACAACTTCTGCTCTCAATTCACATTACTGTTTATGATGATCTTCCATTTCTGTTATTTTCTTTTCTTGATTCTCACCAACCTGACACAATATCACAATTCCTTTCTCTGTCTTATCTGGTTGTTGTTGCTTCCACCAGTCCCGGTGCTCCTTCGGAGACCAGTCTTTCTCCCAACTTCCTTCCAACATTTTCTTCTCTACATTCTGTTTTTTTATTTCTCAAAAAACCAATAATGCTGGTGTCACTCACTGTGACGATTTATCTGAAATATTACATTATTATATATTATTTTATGTATATATATTATAATAAAAACAAACACTCCAGTAAGGTACGGACACCCGTACATGACACTGGCTAAGGTAAGGGAACCCATAAACAACCATAAGCACCCCCGGACCTAGGACAGACTGTAACTTGCTAACTTGCTAACTTGCTAACTGTTTTGTTTGCTTCACATCGTTTGCTGCTAGTTGCATGCCAAACGAGTTCGTTCTGTCCAAAATATAAGCTTTTTTCTTCTAATAAACTCAATAAAAATACAGTGCACTAGCAACTATTTCCCTTTCAAAAGTTGTAGTCCCGTTTCAGTTAAAACAAAATGTGTTCTTCAAACAAAGAAAATACTTGTGTTTCTTTTCCCTCTTTACCTGCTCTTATCACAAAGCTTCTCAACACAATCTCAGGTGCAGGTGCACTCTGCGCTATCCTTTGCCCGAGCTTTGTCCAGGAAAACTCACTGTAGCCATCTTAGTTCAACACGGGCTCTCCTTACCTGCGAGTCACACGGGTCCAGTTCACTTTGCAAGTGAACAGTCTCTTCTCAGAAACAATAAGGAAACTTGGAAAGAAACACAATCCCAGGTCGGTGTTAAAAAAAAGTTCTTTGTTTTCATATTAAAAGAAAACATTTGTATTTTCTCTGCACACTTCACAGCTCCAATTAGCACACTCAACTAATCCCTGCCCCCCTCAGAACCGTCACTAAAGAAAGGTACTCACAGTCATTTTAAATATGACATCCTGTAGTGTTTCATTTCAAAATATGATCTTATTATCACTTGAACCAAATAAATCCTTTGACCCACTAATACCAAATTACAGTTATGGGGGCCACAGATGTGATTTGAAAATACGATCTTCCATGTCTTTCTGTTGTGTTTTGACCTGGGGATCTGTAATTGTCCAAGTGGCTACTGCACATGTACTTATTTAATATTAAATGTGTTATTTAATTAGGCTTGGTTCTGGTGAGCATGTACAAGACGTCAGCTTTTTAAATAACTGTGTGTATTGGATCATACACATTTTAGAAATACTCTCTCAAACTTCCCGCATTGGTACCTCACCAGGGAGGTAGAAAACAGCAATAGCATTGAAAAAGTGTGATTGTAGTTCTGCTCTTCTGCAATATATTTCTACAATATCTTTAACATCTTCTTTAACATTGTTTTAAAGGCTGGGACCAATATGGTGGAATATCTCCAACACACGGACATTGAGAGACTCGACCCCTTTGTGCTGCTGCTCAGAGACCAACTCTCAGTTGTCTCTGAGTAGGCTATGGATCAACTTCCTTTCCTAATATGAAGGAGACCATGGATACAAAACCTATGAAAAACAGGTGATTATTGTTATTCTTCTCATTATAAACTACTTAATACATCTCTCCCATAAAGTACAACAGGATAGTGGTGACGTCATTCAGGATTGGATTGCCATTGGTCAAAAGCCCTCTGAGAGAAATTGTGTGGCGACACTCCACACTCTTAGAAGAAATTGTTCTGCACAGAACCATAAAGGGTTCCTCGAGTAATCGCTCTGGTGGATCCCTTTATGGTTCTATGTAGAACCCCTTCAAAGGGGTTACATGAAGAACCCCCAAACATAGCGTTCTACACAGAACCATTCGTTTTAAAATGTTATATATAGAACCCATTCAAAAGGGGGACACGTGCTATACCTGAATTTGTTTTCCAAATACAATCTTTAAAAAATGTATGAGTTCATATATACAAACACACATACACAACGTAGAAATCGCACTACTAGTGAAGTAACTTCATTTACATTATATGCCACAACTCCTCAATTTGGAACGCAAAAACAAGACATCTGATGTAAAAGTGTAAACTAATTACGAACAGCACTTTTGATTTTTATCTTCAATTCAGGGGCTACTTATTCGAACAGTAAACTGTATTCTCTCTTCAGAGTGACTGGAATGTTTTTGCCTACATTCAACTTAAATATGAAAGTTTCCAAAAACGGCATAGTTTTCTTTAAGGCTATTCAATGCCAAACACAAAATTCTCTCTGCTTTCAGTGCTTGTCCTTCAGCACAATTACACAGGTTCATGATGTTCTCATTTCAATACATTGTTTTCTTATTTAAACTATTTGACTTTGAGCTTACATTGAGAATAAAATCACTTTTGCAAGTAAAACCTGGCCAAGAAAGGAAGCAGCACTACAATAAAACAATACACAGAATACAAAGCAGTTCCTTCAAAAGTGAAAGTGATAAAGAGTGATGTCTGTCAGTAAATTACGTTGAGATACATATTGGTTATTTTGAATTAGGAGTCCAACTTCAATAACTTCTATTAACAAGCCAAAATACAGATCAGAATTACGGGTAATTGAAAATAATATGTAGCGCCTAGGTAAGCTTGGATGTGTTCAGAGAAACACTAAAAACGGACCTTCCTCACACCCGTCTTGTTGAGGTGGACGTGGTCATACAGGTGATGTGGCTGGATGTCTCAGTGGTGTGCCAGGTGGACGTTGGGGAGGAGGGCACATCTTCGGGATACTTCTGCGTTGATGGCCTGGATGATGTGCAGGGGCACGTCTGTGCGGGGCAGCAGTGTGGAGATGGTGATTTTGGCAGTTTGGAATTCCTCTGTGGCTTTCTTTGCCACCTGTCTCAGGGCTGAGGCCACATCGCCCCTGCGGGCACTCAGGTCGTTAGTGCCAGTGTGGATGAGGATGTATTTGACCTGGCACAGCCTCCTCTTGGAGAGCAGCTCCAGGGCTCTCTGTGCTGTCGGGCACCAAAGCTTTTTCACTTTTCGCCCAGGGAAGAGGCGCCTCTCATCCAGGAACTTCCCATTGGAGTCGCTCAGAATGACCACCTCTGTGTTGACCTGCCACTCCGGGTTTTGCGTCGGGAGTGGTGGGGGCAGCGGGTGTGTTTTAGGGGAGTGGCGTTTCAGGGGTTTGTGTATTAGTGGCAGGTCTGGTGATAGTGGGGGTGTCAGGAGTGGTGGGGAGTGTGGGTGGATCAGTGGGTGCGTCAGTGGGTGCGTCAGGGGTTGTAGGTGTTGTGGGGTCAGTGCAGTGCAGTCTCTGTGCTCCTCTCTTAGCTTCTCCAGCTGGCTCTGCAGGCTCCTCAGCTGGCTGTGCTGGGGTGTCCTGGTCAGCTCCTCCCTCGCTCTGTGCAGCTCCGTCCTCAGGGTTTGGCTCTGCTCCTCCTGGTCTCTTACTGCTGCTCTCAGCTTATGGATCTCAGCCTTGTGGTGCATCGTTAGTCCCTGAACTCCGCAAACTTCAGCTCCAGCACTGATAGGCATTCCTTTAGTGTTTTAATGTTGCTGGAGAGTTTTGGGGAGACAGGGGGGCAGTCTGTGGGAGATGGGGCACTGTCTGGCTCCGTGTGGCTGGGGGCAGACTGCAGGGTGGCCGGCTCTGGCTCGTGTTTCTCTACCTCAGTCTGCTGCTTTGAGGTGTGGAAGCCGAGAGATAATTGGTCCAGGCTGCTCTCGCTGTCCTGCACCATGATGGTCCCGTTGTGGTATACATTAAAAGTGAGCATCACACTGTCTGTGTCTTTCTCTACCAGCACTGAGATCTGCCTGCCTCTGCTAATGCCCCTCTTGTTGTTATTGGGGTATGTCTGGCACAGGGTTTTGTGAAAGGCGGTGTAGAACAGTAGATTGTTCTTGACCCTGTTTTCTCCTTTACCGGTGTAGTCTAGGATGAGGGTCTCAGGAGATGCTCTCATCACAGCTTGTTTGTAGTCCTTCTTAGCCTGTGCAGAGCGAATGTCTTCAGGGTATCGGATTTCAAAAGGCAGCTCTGCAGTCAGACTGCTGTTCGATAGATTTGTATCAGTCTCAGTGGCAGTTGGGCTCTCTCCTACTGTCACTCTATTCAAATTGGAGCTCTGCATTTTCATTGGCTGAGTCAACTACTGAGAATGCTTATTTATTTTATTAATACATATTTTTTTGTTTAATTATTTGTCTCTATAGGTGAAAGGTCTTACCTCCAATTCTTGTCTTCAGCTTTTCTTTTCTGACTTTTCTTCCTGAACTGTCTCTCTGCTTTCTTCTTTTTGTGTTTCTCTTAAAATTATTATTTTTTGAATACTTTTTCTTCTGAATTTCTATTCCATGTCTTCTGTGTATGTTTATAGTGCTATATATTCATTTGTAAATGACAAATTAAATCCGCTTATGTATAAAAACAAATGTTTTTTAGGAGCTCATATTCCTCTCTCTCTCTCTCTCTCTCTCTCTTTCTCTCTCTCCCTCTCAATTCAATTCATTTGTATTGTCAAAGCAATTGGACATACATACATATACATACATACATACATACATACATACATCTACACGGAAAATAAATAATAGAATTATGAATCACAATAAGATGTAATGAAGTACAGAAAATGAAAATGTAAAAAAATGTGATCTTTAATACATACAAATAAAGAAAATAGGTTTACTATTTCCAGATTCCTTTTTTGAAATACAATGACATGCATAACAAACAAGTATTTACATTATATTTACAGCCGGTGCTCGTGTGTCACTGTGTTCCTCAGGCTGTGGTAGGCGCTGACATATTGGGCAGCCAGGGTGGCTGTGTGTCCCTCCCCCAGGAGGACTGGCGTTTTTCTTTTTTCTCAGTTTTGTCACAGGTTGGGTGGGCATCCATTATGTTGTTACAGAATTTGTCCCTTATTTTGGGCTAAAGCTTTCCGTGGAGGGGAACGTGGATCAGTTTGTACCATTTTTGGGAGAATCTGCCTTGTTGGGGCGGAGCTGTGACCAGGTGAACAGCAGATCGGGCATAGGTGGGCATGTGGGCAGAGGAGTTGGAAGGCCGGTCAAGCAAATAAGCTTGCTAAGGTACGCAGCAGCAGCAAGCATCCCCCACATCCAGCCAGCCAGCCAGTCTGGCTGGCGGTGACTGAGTGGTTGTCAGACGGCAAGCAACGGAATGTACGTGCTCTGTGATGTCATAGCAGTCAGCTGAGAGAGGCTCGTGATGTCATCGCTGAGCTGGCTGGCTGGCTGGCTCTGTGTGTGTGTGTGTGTATGTCTGTGTGTGTGTGTGTGTGTCTGTTTGTCTGTTTTTCAGTCTGTCTGTCTCTCTCTCTCTCTCTCTCTCTCTCTCTCTCTCCCTCTCAATTCAATTCATTTGTATTGTCAAAGCAATTGGACATACATACATTCATACATACATATATATATATATATATATACATACATACATGCATACATGCTAGAAAGTCATTACTATGTTATCTTAAAGGCTAACTAAGCAGAACATATATCATTATAGAACAGAGTCCATAGGTCTACACATGGTTTTAGGGAACAGGCACGTAGGTCATACCGTTTGACATTGTTTCCAAGGTTCTCATCGTAAATAACAAACAGAAATCAAACTAGCTTCTGGCCTGACCTTCTAGCTTGACTCTATCTTTCCGCCTTATATACTTGGTGAATAATTGAGGAAGTAGCACCAAGTGACCACATTAGGCTGCCTGAGGGTTTCTGGGGAGTGTAGTTGTCTAGGGTCGGTTTTCTTCCCTAGAGTGCAGACCTTGCAGCAGACCTGGCCTGACATGTCTGCCATGTATGACCCTGCCCCTTGGTTTGTCCCACATCCTCCCCCCCAGCTGCGACCCCATAGGTCGAGCGACAGCCGCAAAAAAGCATGCACCCGGGACAGCCCATCAACATTCCCCATGGCCTTCCCTGGCCTGTGCTGCAGGGTGAAATGAAAATGTTGGAGACTCAAAAACCACCTCATCACACGGGCATTCCTGTCTTTCGAACGATGCATCCAAGTGAGGGGGGCATGGTCAGTGATCAGGGTGAAGTGCCTGCCCAACAAATAGTATCGAAGACTGTCCAAAGCCCACTTCACTGCCAAACATTCTTCTTCAACTACCAAATAATTTATTTCATTGGATTCCAACTTTCTGCTAAGGAACAACACCGGGTGTTCGTGATCACCCATTCTTTGGGACAAAACCACTCCGATCCCCACCTCAGAGGCGTCCGTCTGGACTATAAATTCTTTCTGAAAGTCAGGTACCATTAAAACGGGGTTGCGGCAGAGCGCCTCCTGTAGGCTCCGGAAAGCCCGGTTTGCTGTATCACCCCATCTAACCATATTGGGTTCTGTAGCCTTAGTCATATCAGTCAGAGGGGCCGCTAAGGTAGCATAGTTGGGAATAAACCTCCGGTAATACCCAGTTAACCCTAAAAATGCCCTAACCTGCTTTTTATTGACAGGCCTAGGCCAAGAGTTTATGGCTTCAACCTTGGATATTTGGGGTTTCACCATACCCCTCCCTACTGTATAGCCCAAGTATTTGGCCTCTTCCAACCCCAAATTGCATTTGGTTGGATTAGCCATCAGGCCTGCTGCATGTATTGAATCCAATACCGCTTGGAGCTGAGACAAATGTGATTCCCAATCTGGACTGTGAATGACCACATCATCTAAATATGCTGCCGCATACGTCCTGTGTGGTCTAAGTATGTGGTCCATCAACCTTTGAAAGGTGGCAGGAGCACCATGCAGGCCAAAGGGCATCACTGTGTAGTGAAACAGACCATCTGGGGTTGCAAAGGCTGTTTTTTCTTTGGCACCCGGGGTCAAGGGAATCTGCCAGTAGCCCTTGGCTAAGTCAATAGTTGAAATATAGCGAGCATTCCCAATATTCTCTAACAATTCATCTACTCGGGGCATTGGGTATGCATCAAACTTTGAAATTTCATTAACCTTTCTAAAATCATTACAGAATCTCCAGGAGCCATCAGGTTTGGAAACCATGACTATAGGGCTGGACCACTCACTGTGGGATTCTTCAATAACCCCTGCCTCCAGCATTTCCTTAACCTCATTTCTAATAGTGTTCCTGCGAGCTTCTGGTACCCTGTAAGGCCTCATATTTACCTTCTTTCCTGGGAGAGACACAATGTTGTGAGAGACTAAATGGGTACGCCCCGGTATGCCTGAGAAAACTTCCCTATTACGTATTATCAAGTCGTTCACCTCCTTCAACTGGTCAGGTGACAAGGCAGCTGCAATATTCACCTTCGGTGTCCCTAGTGGCTGAGGGGGGTAAGTCAACATCAACACTTCCCTGTCCTTCCAGGCTTTTATTAAGTTGACATGATATATTTGTTCTGGGGGTCGGCGGCCGGGTTGCTGAACCTTATAGTTCACTTCCCGTATTCGCTCTATAATCTCATAAGGTCCCATCCACGTAGCCAGAAATTTACATTCTACAGTGGGAACCAACACCAACACCCTATCACCAGGCTGGAACACCCTCAGTGTAGCCTGACGATTATAGGCGAATTGTTGGTGTTCCTGTGCCTGCCTTAGGTGCTCTCTCACAATGGGAGTGACTGTGGCTATTCTCTCTTGCATAGCATTGATGTGCTCGACTACACTCCGGAAAGGAGTGGACTCGTGTTCCCACGTTTCACGGGCTATGTCTAATATCCCCCTGGGGTGCCTCCCATATAACAGTTCAAAAGGCGAAAAGCCCAGGGAAGCCTGTGGGACTTCCCTAATGGCAGACATCAAGTAGGGCAGCATGAATTCCCAATTTTTCCCATCCTTATCGATTACCTTTCTTAGCATGGACTTCAGGGTCCTATTAAATCTCTCAACCAACCCATCTGTTTGTGGGTGGTAGACTGATGTTCTCAACTGCTTAACCTGCAACAATTTACACAGATCGGTCATAACCTTAGACATAAAGGGTGTGCCCTGATCTGTTAATATCTCCCTCGGTATCCCCACCCTACTACACATCAACATTAGCTCTTTTGCAATACCTTTTGAAGCCATGGTCCGCAGTGGAATGGCTTCTGGGTACCTGGTGGCATAATCCAAAATAACCAGTATATACTGATGCCCTCTGGCTGATTTCGGGAGAGGTCCCACCACATCCATAGCTATCCTAGCAAAGGGGGTCTCTATGATGGGCAAAGGGACCAGTGGGCTTCTGAAGGCTGGTTTAGGAGCATGTAGTTGACATTCAGGACATGAGCTACAATGTTCTGTCACGTCTGCATGTACGCCTGGCCAGTAAAACCTCCTCAGGAGTCTATCCTTGGTTTTGTCCATCCCCAGATGTCCCCCCAGGATATGCCCATGTGCCAGATTGAGAACTGTTCGTCTGAATGGGGTGGGAACTAGCAATTGCTCCACAATGTCCACCCCTATCTTATTTACACGGTACAATAGGTCATTTTTTACCATAAAATAAGGATAAGCTGTTGGCGGGTCTGCAGTAGTCATAGGGGTCCCATTTACTACCTTCACATTTTCTTTAGCATAGTGTAGAGTGAGATCTCGCACCTGTGCGCTGCCAAAATCAGTGGGGAGTCCCTCTAACACTGACACTTCTACATTGTCAGCTTCAGGGGTCTCTATGAATGGATTCTCACCCACCCTGCTAGTGCTGGGTTCCTCACCCTCCATAGGGTCATCTACGTCACTACATTCCACCCCTATGTTTTCAGTTTAATTTTCCCCAACCAAAACCTTCACTGTCGACTCAACTGGAACCAGGTCTACTTTTAGCTCTAGTTGTGGGATCGAGGCAACTTCTGGCTTACAGTTTTCAGTGTGCATTTCCAATTTACTATGTTTTCTATCTAGTTTTCCAAAATTAGGAAAATATCGTCCCAGTATCACATCATATGGCATGTTGGGTACCACACCGACTTCGTAATCTAGTTTCCCGGCCTCTGTCTGTATGTTTACAAGGGCTGTGGGATAGGGGCGTGTGTCACCATGTGTGCATGTGATACTGAGCTCCTGATGTCTATCCAGCTTGTTGGTCGCTACTAATTTTTCTGTGACCAGTGTAACCATACTGCCAGAGTCGAGTAGAGCAGCCACTTCTTTCTCATCGACTATCACTGTACACATGTGTTTTGGATTAGGTACTCCGCCTATGAAAACATCCGTCCCAACAGGGCAGGCATAAAATACCGGTTTCTCTTTCCCCATATCACACACATTACATTGCATTGGTTCCTCTCTACCTGGGCAGTGGGCCGCAATATGTCCTACTTTGTCACAATTGTAGCAGACAATTGGTTGTGATGGTGACCCCCTATAACCCTTAGTCTCGGCTTTAGGCCCCACCTTTGCCCCCCCCAGTCTTGCTCTTTTCTTCCAACCCAGCGCGTCATGTTTCCCAGAGAACTTTGGAACCATCTTACCCGGTCCGCTGGTTCGTCATGGCCTGGGGAACGAGTTTTTAACCTCCGGTACATGCTCTGCTGCTCCGGCTGTATAGAACCGCTCTACAATGGCCACCAAGGTGTCAGCGGACAGCACCTCATTCTGGCCAACCCAGCGTCGAACGTCCTTGGGCAAACAGCGTTGGTAGTTGTCAAGGACTATGGCCTCCACCACCTCGGCTGATGAATGGACCTCTGGCTGTAGCCATTTCCTGGCCAGATGGATCAGATCAAACATCTGCGTTCAGATTGGTTGTCCTGGTTGGTAGGCCCACTGCTGAAACCGATGTGCCCTCACTGCGGTGGTCACGCCCAATCGGGTCATTATCTCCGCTTTCAATTTATCATAGTCCTGGGCGTCCTTCAGCTCCAGATCAAAGTACGCTTTCTGTGCATCCCCTGCCAGATAAGGTGCCACAAGCCCTGCCCAGGAATCTTTTGGCCATCCCTCTCTCCGCTGTCCTCTCAAAGGTCATAAGGAAGGCCTCAACATCGTCCTGTTTTGTCATTTTCTGCAGAAAGTGATTGGTGCGGGGAGTGGAATGGGTTGCAGCCCCCTGTGGCCCAATCCTGGTTGCAAGTGCTTCATCACTCTCTTTCAGCTCTTTAGTCACCTTTTCCTGCTCTTCTCTAAACATTTTATTTGTATCATGCTGGACCTGCAGTGCTTCCTGATGCATCCGCATAGCATCCTGGTGAGCCACCTGCTGCACCCTGGTCGCTTCCTGTTGGGCTATTACAGCCTGTAGTTTTTTTTTTTTGGATAAAAAAATTCACTCAGCCAGTCTGGGTTTCATGAGGTGCTGCCCGCATTCTACACCAAATGTGACAAAACGCCTTGGCTGTACACATGTGCGGGTCTTCTCTGTGATCTTCTTAGGAGTAAAAACCAGTCATGACCCAGGGAGGAGGTTGCAAATACAGGGCTGTGCCTGTATGTTTACTTCAAACAAAACAAATCTGAAAACAAAACCTAACTCACACTGGAGTTGTAACTAATCTTACATAATCATTCTATTTTAAACAAAGTCTGGAATAAATAAGTCTTGGCTTTCTCCTTATGAGCTACCTCTGTTTTCCAGATAACTCACCCTATTGTCTCTCACTTCTCTCTCTCTCAGGCCCGCCTTATATACCTGGTGAATAATTGAGGAAGTAACACCAAGTGACCACATTAGGTGCTAGAATGGCTGCCTGAGGGTTTCTGGGGAGTGTAGTTGCCTAGGGTCGGTATTCTACCCTAGAGTACACACCTTGCAGCAGACCTGGCCTGACATATCTGCCATGTATGACCCTGCCCCTTGGTTTGTCACAATACATACATACATACATATACACGGAAAATAAATAATAGAATTATGAATCACAATAAGATGTAATGAAGTACAGAAAAAGAAAATGTAATAAAATGTGATCTTTAATACATACAAATAAAGAAAATAGGTATACCATTTCCAGATTCCTTTTTTGAAATACAATGACATGCATTACAAACGAGTATTTACATTATATTTACAGCCGGTGCTCGTGTGTCACTGTGTCCCTCAGGCTGTGGTTGGCGCTGACATATTGGGCAGAATGTGTCCCTTATTTTGGGCTAAAGCTTTCTGTGGAGGGGAACGTGGATCAGTTTGTACCATTTTTGGGAGGATCTGCCTTGTTGGGGCGGAGCTGTGATCCAGGTGAACAGCAGATCGGGCATAGGTGGGCATGTGGGCAGAGGAGTAGGAAGGCCGGTCAAGCAAATAAGCTTGCTAAGGTACACAGCAGCAGCAAGCAGCCCCCCCATCCAGCCAGCCAGCCAGTCTGGCTGGCAGTGACTGAGTGGTTGACAGACGGCAAGCAACGGAATGTTCATGCTCTGTGATGTCATAGCAGTCAGCTGAGAGAGGCTTGTGATGTCATCGCTGAGCTGGCTGGCTGGCTGTGTGTGTGTCTGTGTGTGTGTGTGTGTGTGTGTGTGTGTGTGTGTCTGTTTGTGTTTGTCAGTCTGTCTGTCTCTCTCTCTCTCTCTCTCTCTCTCTCTCCCTCTCAATTCAATTCATTGTCAAAGCAATTGGACATACATACATACATACATACATGCTAGAAAATCATTACTATGTTATCTTAAAGGCTAACTAAGCAGAACATATTTCATTATAGAACAGAGTTCATAGATCTACACATGGTTTTAAGGAACAGGCACGTAGGTCATACCGTTTGACATTGTCTCCAAGGTTCTCATCGTAAATAACAAACAGAAATCAAACTACCTTATGGCCTCCTGACCTTCTAGCTTGACCTTATCTTTCTTAAGTATACAAGAGAGAAAAACAGGTTTGAGAAAATCATTTCTAACTTTCCTTCCATACAATAATACATACATACATACATACGGAAAATAAATAATAGAATTATGAATCTCAATATAATGTAATGAAGTACAGAAAAAGAAAATGTAATAAAATGTGATCTTTAATACATTCAAATAAAGAAAATAGGTTTACTATTTCCAGATTCCTTTTTGAAATACAATGACATGCATTACAAACGAGGCTTAGGTGGGCATTTGGGCATAGGAGTAGGAAGGCCGGTCAGGCAAATTAGCTTGCTAAGATACGCAGCAGCAGCAAGCAGCCCCCCCATCCAGCCAGCCAGCCAGTCTGGCTGGCAGTGACTGAGTGGTTGACAGACGGCAAGCAATGGAATGTACGTGCTCTGTGATGTCATAGCAGTCAGCTGAGAGAGGCTCGTGATGTCATGGCTGAGCTGGCTGGCTGTCTGGCTGGCTGGCTCTGTGTGTGTGTGTGTGTGTGTGTGTGTGTGTGTGTGTGTGTGTGTGTGTGTGTGTGTGTGTGTGTGTGTGCGTGTGTCTGTCTGTCTGTCAATTCATTTCAATTCAATTCAAAGGTGCTTTATTGGCATGATCTATCACAATATTGCCAAAGCAGATACAAATGTTCTATCAATCAAGACAAAACATTGCAATACAAGATTCAGTGGAACAAATATAGTACACATTGAAATAAAATTAAGTAGGATATAAACCATATTTGTTGTTTGTATCAAAATTTGTGTCATGACATCAGAAAAATCACTGTTTTTATTTTGTTTTGCAAATGGAGTGCCACAGGCTGGTGTCTACACACTGTCTCGCAGGCTGTGGCAGGTGGATACATATTGCGCTGCTAAGAAGGCAGTGCGCTCCTCCTCTCCCAGCAGGACGGGGAGTTTGCAGCAATCGGGGATCATGCTGAACTCAGGGATATGCATTTTTAATATTTTAAAGTATGTCTCCCTGATTTTTGTGTATTTAGGGCAGGACAGCAGGAAATGCGCCTGTGTTTCGACCTCCCCTAGGTCACACTGGCTGCACAGCCGCTCTTCTCTGGCAACCCAGAATTTTCTGTAGCGGCCTTTTTCAATGGCGAGGCTGTGGTCACTGAGCCTGTATTTAGTTAGATTTTGTCTCTCTTTTATATTTTGGATTTTTAAGTATTCAGCCAATGTAATGTTTCTATTCAGGGCCCGGTAGCATTCCAATTTGTTTTGTAATTCTAATTCGTGTCTCTAATCTTTTGTGTATTTGCTTTTCAGGTACATGTCAATTTTCCCAATTGTTGTTGTTTTGGTCATTGTGTGTTCGGGCTCTGTGAGCCTCAGAGCCGTGGGGGCGTTTCTGTGTACGTGTAAGATGTTTTTATTAAATTCTAGGTGGAATATTTCCATGGGGCTTTTGTCCCAATTGTTGTTATTGAGGTTCATGAGGGGACCCCACACTTCGCTCCCATATAGCAGGATTGGTTGGATGATGGAGTTTAATATTTTAATCCAAATAGTTATTGGTATTGTTGTTTTCCCAAATTGTGTCTTTATGGCATAAAATGCCCGGCGTGCCTTGTCTTTTAATGCGTTTATAGCCAGGCTGAAGCTCCCTGACGCACTGATGGTCAGGCCAAGGTAGTTGTATCTGGTGCAGTGCTCTAATCCAGTGCTGCCCAGAGTGAAGCGGTACCTGTTTCCCTGAGATGGGGCTTTTTTCTGGAAAACCATAACTCTGGTCTTGTCCAGATTGACTGCCAGGGCCCATTTCTGACAGTACTGCTCTAGCAGCGCCAGGTTCTGCTGAAGCCCCTGCTCTGTGGGCGACAGCAGCACCAGGTCGTCTGCATAGAGCAGGAACTTGATCTCTGTGTCATGGAGAGTTAGGCTGCGGGCGTCAGACTGCTCCAACACTGTGGCCAACTCGATGATGTAGATGTTGAACAGTGTTGGACTCAGACTGCAGCCCTGTCTCACTCCCCGCCCCTGAGTGAAGAACTCTGTTCTTGAGTTGCCAATTTGAACTCCGCATTTGTTTTCAGAATACATTGATTTAATGATGTCATAAACTTTACCCCCTACACCACTCTGTAGAAGTTTATAAAATAATCCCTTGTGCCAGATTGAGTCAAATGCCTTTCTAAAGTCTACAAAACAGGCAAATATTTTTCCTTTATTGTTTTGGGTATATTTATTTATGAGGGTGTGTAGAGTGTAAATATGATCGGTTGTGCGGTGTTTTGGTAGGAAGCCAATCTGACTCTTATTCAGGACACTGTGCTTGGTAAGGAAGGCCAGTATCTGGGCGTTGATGATACTGCAGAACACCTTCCCCAGGTTACTGCTCACACAGCTGCCCCAGTAGTTATTGGGGTCTAATTTGTCTCCACTTTTAAAAATCGGGGTGATCAATCCTTGATTCCCGACCTCAGGGAAACACCCGGCTCTCAGCACCAGGTTAAAGAGTTTGAGCAGAGCCTCCTGCAGCTGCGGGCTGCTGTGCTTCAGCATCTCAGGGCTGATGCTGTCGGGGCCGCTGGCTTTCCTGGGTTTGAGGATTTTGAGTTGATGTTTTAGTTCCTATATTGTAAATGGGTTATCTAAGGGATTTTGGTTATTCTTAATGATTTCTTCCAATTTATTTAGGTTTTTTAATATTTTAACCTGTTCTGGCTTTGGATTGTTTTCAACATTTTGGTAAAGTTTTTCAAAGTGTGTTTTCCAGATTTCTCCATTTTGAATTGGTATTTCATTTTTTGTTTTTGGGGTATTTATTCTGCCCATATAGTGGTCTTTTTTCTTACTGAGGAGTTGCTTGTAGTGCCGCAGGGCCTGGCAGTAGCTGAGGCGAGCCTCCTGGTTGTCGGGCTCTCTGTGTTTAGTGTTGGAGAGATGTCTCAGGTGTTTCCTAGAAGTTTCACACTCCTGGTCACACCACTGTTCTTTTTTTCTTTTAGACGATTTCATATTTTGGTTTTTAATTGTTTTAATGTTTGATTTTAAAGCCAGTCTCTCAAATATTTCATTCAGTGTTTTGGTGGCTGAGTTTATTCCGTTTTGGTTTATTTGATAGTGTGAGGATTGATATCTGTCTAACATGTTTTCAATCTCATCACTATTCAGGGCTCTTGTGTAGTTCTCTGTGCTGGGCTCTGACCATCTCTAACTGGGTGGCAGGGAGACCAGTTTTGTGGGAAGTTTGGCTCTGACTTGTGGCTGCGCTGATCTTTTTAGGTAAAGTGTTATTTGGCTGTGGTCTGATAGTGGAGATTGTTGTCTGACTATAAACGCATTGTTGGCTTGTGGGTCCAGGTCAGTTATGGCGTAGTCCACCACACTGCTGCCCAGAGCCGAGCAGTATGTGAATCTCCCCAGAGAGTACCCCCTGGTCCTGCCATTGATGATATATAGACCCAGGCTTTTACATAGGCGCACTACCTGCTTCCTGCTCTTGTTTACCACGCTGTCGTGGCTGTGTCAGTGTGGAGGTGTGTGTGTGGCACAGCGGGGAGTCTCCGAACAGGTGTGTGTTCCCCTCTGTATTGATGTAGTCCATCTCTCTGCCAGTCCTGGCATTGAGATCGCCACACAGCAGTACAGAGCCCAGGGTCTGGAAGTGGCAGATTTCGTTTTGAAGCTCATGAAAGCCTTCCTCATTATAGTAGGGGGAGTCTGCGGGTGGCATATAAATTGCACATAGGTATATATCTGTGTTATTTTGTAGGGTGTCTTTTCTGATTTTCATCCACAGGTGTGTGTCTCCTCTCTGTACTGGGCATAGGGCTGCTCGGAGCTCCTCCCTGTACCACACGATAATCCCCCACGAGGCCCTGCCACACCTGACTTTGGGTTTTATATAGGAGGGCACAATCAGCTCCCTATATCCATTGTATCCATCCAGTGTATAGACATATCTGCACAGCACCAAGTCTCTACAAGAATGAAAACATCTGAACTATTTACAGTGTTGATCAGTTCAGGGCCTGTGCTCTTCATTCCAAAAGTTGAGGAGCGTAAACCCTGCATATTCCAACTGCTTATTTTAAAGGACATGTTAATATATTTTATTATACTTGTCTCTTCTACATAAGAAAGTTTAATTTGTGGTCTACAACTGATATTATATTACTATTAATAATTATATATGGATATACATAATAATCACTCAAAGATTTTATGTTTGCATCAAAATATCAGAATAATTAAATCACATTTTTTCTTACTCTCCATCTCCACAACCATATATATGTGTGTTGAGGCTCAGTTAACTCAGCAGTGTGGAACAGATGACACTGAGGAGTTGCCTTATCTGGGCCAGCTGGGCAGCATCGGGCCTCCAGGCTCTGGAAGCCGCTGCTGCGTGGCTGTGTGGCTGTGCTGGTCCCCGGCTGTCCGCTCTGCTGTGCTGGACGGGCCCTCTGGGGATGGGGGGGTGGGGAATGGGGCCGCGGGGTCTCAGGGGTTGGGGCTGGGGTGGAGCCGGTGGCTGGGGATGTGGCCGGGGGCTGGGGGGTTTGCTCCTGGTCTCGAGGTGGGGGTGTGTGGGGTTTCGGCCCAGGGTTGTGTCCTTGAGGACCTTTGAGATGATCCTCACACCCGTCTTGTTGAGGTGGACGTGGTCATACAGGTGATGTGGCTGGATGTCTCAGTGGTGTGCCAGGTGGACGTTGGGGAGGAGGGCACATCTTCGGGACACTTCTGCGTTGATGGCCTGGATGATGTGCAGGGGCACGTCTGTGCGGGGCAGCAGTGTGGAGATGGAAATTTTGGCAGTTGGGAATTCCTCTGTGGCTTTCGTTGCTACCTGTCTCAGGGCTGAGGCCACATCACCCCTGCGGGCACTCAGGTCGTTAGTGCCGGTGTGGATGAGGATGTGTTTGACTTGGCAAAGCCTCCTCTTGGAGAGCAGCTCCAGGGCTCTCTGTGCTGTGGAGCACCAAAGCTTTTTCACTTTTCGCCCAGGGAAGAGGCGCCTCTCAACCAGGAACTTCCCATTGGATTCGCTCAGAATGACCACCTCTGCATTGACCTGCCACTCCGGGTTTGTGTCGGGAGTGGTGGGGGCAGCGGGTGTGTTTTGGGGGAGTGGCGTTTCAGGGGGTTGTGTATTAGTGGCAGGTCTGGTGATAGTGGGTGTGTCAGGAGTGGTGGGGAGTGTGGGTGGATCAGTGGGTGCGTCAGGGGTTGGAGGTGTTGTGGGGTCAGTGCAGTGCAGTCTCTGTGCTCCAGTGATGTGTAGCTCCTCTCTTAGCTCCTCCAGCTGGCTCTGCAGGCTCCTCAGCTAGCTGTGCTGGGGTGTCCAGGTCAGCTCCTCCCTCGCTCTGCGCAGCTCCGTCCTCAGGGTTTGGCTCTGCTCCTCCAGGTCTCTCACTGCTGCTCTCAGCTCATGGATCTCAGCCTTGTGCTGCATCTTTAGT
The DNA here is from genome assembly GCF_036373705.1 of Amia ocellicauda. Classification (NCBI taxonomy): domain Eukaryota; kingdom Metazoa; phylum Chordata; class Actinopteri; order Amiiformes; family Amiidae; genus Amia; species Amia ocellicauda. Next base: position 1,972,578 of record NW_027102823.1, read on the forward strand.
CTGTGCATCTCATCCCGGAGCTGATCACACAAGGAGGTCTGGGCCAGGGTGCTCAAGGTCTGCTCCCTGAACTCCGCAAACTCCAGCTCCAGCACTGATAGGCATTCCTTTAGTGTTTTAATGTTGCTGGAGAGTTTTGGGGAGACAGGGGGGCAGTCTGTGGGAGATGGGGCACTGTCTGGCTCCGTGTGGCTGGGGGCAGACTGCAGGGTGGCCGGCTCTGGCTCTTGTTTCTCTACCTCAGTCTGCTGCTTTGAGGTGTGGAAGCCGAGAGCTAATTGGTCCAGGCTGCTCTCGCTGCCCTGCACCATGATGGTCCCGTTGTGGTATACATTAAAAGTGAGCATCACACTGTCTGTGTCTTTCTCTACCAGCACTGAGATCTGCCTGCCTCTGCTAATGCCCCTCTTGTTGTTATTGGGGTATGTCTGGCACAGGGTTTTGTGAAAGGCGGTGTAGAACAGTAGATTGTTCTTGACCCTGTTTTCTCCTTTACCGGTGTAGTCTAGGATGAGGGTCTCAGGAGATGCTCTCATCACAGCTTGTTTGTAGTCCTTCTTAGCCTGTGCAGAGCGAATGTCTTCAGGGTATCGGATTTCAAAAGGCAGCTCTGCAGTCAGACTGCTGTTCGATAGATTTCTATCAGTCTCAGTGGCAGTTGGGCTCTCTCCTACTGTCACTCTATTCAAATCGGAGCTCTGCATTTTCATTGGCTGAGTCAACTACTGAGAATGCTTATTTATTTTATTAATACATATTTTTTTGTTTAATTATTTGTCTCTTACCTCCAATTCTTGTCTTCAGCTTTTCTTTTCTGACTTTTCTTCCTGAACTGTCTCTCTGCTTTCTTCTTTTTGTGTTTCTCTTAAAATTATTATTTTTTGAATACTTTTTCTTCTGAATTTCTATTCCATGTCTTCTGTGTATGTTTATAGTGCTATATATTCATTTGTAAATCACAAATTAAATCCGCTTATGTATAAAAACAAATGTTTTTTAGGAGCTCATATTCCTCTCTCTCTCTCTCTCTCTCTCTCTCTCTCTCTCTCTCAATTCATTTCATTTGTATTGTCAAAGCAATTGGACATACATACACATACATACATATACACTCACCTAAAGGATTATTAGGAACACCTGTTCAATTTCTCATTAATGCAATTATTTAATCAACCAATCACATGGCAGTTGCTTCAATGCATTTAGGGGTGTGGTCCTGGTCAAGACAATCTCCTGAACTCCAAACTGAATGTCTGAATGGGAATGAAAGGTGATTTAAGCAATTTTGAGCGTGGCATGGTTGTTGGTGCCAGACGGGCCGGTCTGAGTATTTCACAATCTGCTCAGTTACTGGGATTTTCACGCACAACCATTTCTAGGGTTTACAAAGAATGGTGTGAAAAGGGAAAAACATCCAGTATGCGGCAGTCCTGTGGGCGAAAATGCCTTGTTGATGCAAGAGGTCAGAGGAGAATGGGCCGACTGATTCAAGCTGATAGAAGAGCAACTTTGACTGAAATAACCACTAGTTACAAACGAGGTATGCAGCAAAGCATTTGTGAAGCCACAACACGTACAACCTTGAGGCGGATGGGCTACAACAGCAGAAGACCCCACCGGGTACCACTCATCTCCACTACAAATAGGAAAAAGAGGTGAGACATTCAGATGGTAGAGTCAGAATTTGGCGTAAACAGAATGAGAACATGGATCCATCATGTCTTGTTACCACTGTGCAGGCTGGTGGTGGTGGTGTAATGGTGTGGGGGATGTCTTCTTGGCACACTTTAGGCCCCTTAGTACCAATTGGGCATTGTTTAAATGCTACGGCCTACCTGAGCATTGTTTCTGACCATGTCCATCCCTTTTTGACCACCATGTACCCATCCTCTGATGGCTACTTCCAGCAGGATAATGCACCATGTCACAAAGGTCGAATCATTTCAAATTGGTTTCTTGAACATGACAATGAGTTCACTGTACTAAACTGGCCCCCACAGTCACCAGATCTCAACCCAATGGAGCATCTTTGGGATGTGGTGGAACGGGAGCTTCGTGCCCTGGATGTGCATCCCACAAATCTCCATCAACTGCAAGATGCTATCCTATCAATATGGGCCAACATTTCTAAAGAATGCTTTCAGCACCTTGTTGAAGCAATGCCACGTAGAATTAAAGCAGTTCTGAAGGCGAAAGGGGGTCAAACACAGTATTAGTATGGTGTTCCTAATAATCCTTTAGGTGAGTTCATCGTAGCTCTTAATACTCTCTTTCTGTCTGGAGGAGATATAATTGAAGTATTGTACACGTACCCGGCTACTTTCAACACCCATTGCTGCACTGATATTTTTCCCTCCATTTTTCTTTATCCATTTTTTTTTTGCTGGAAGTTCCGTCAATACCCGTCAGCCTTTAAGAGACATCATGCAGCCAGGCCTCTTGGCTTGCGGCCACACCGTCCTGAACGCGCCCAATCTCATCAGATCTCGGAAGCTAAACGGGGCAGGTCCTGGTCAGTACTTGGATGGGTGACCTCCTGGAAATACCAGGTGCTGCTAGCTTTTTCGTCTCCTGGGTAACTTTATCGTAGCTCTTAATACTCTCTTTCAGTCTGCAGGAGATATAATTGAAGAATTGTACACGTACCCGGCTACTGTCAACACCCTTTGCTGCACTGATATTTTTCCATCCATTTTTCTTTTTTCTTTTTTTGTTTTTTTTTTTTGCTGGAAGTTCCGTCAATACCTGCCAACCTTTAAGAGACATCATGCAGCCAGGCCTTTCGGCTTGTGGCCACACCGTCCTGAACGCACCCGATCTCGTCAGATCTCGGAAGCTAAACGGGGCAGGGCCTGGTCAGTACTTGGATGGGAGACCTCCTAGAAATACCAGGTGCTGCAAGCTTTTTACGTCTCCTGGGTAACTTCATCGTAGCTCTTAATACTCTCTTTCTGTCTCCAGGAGATATAATTGAAGAATTGTACACGTACCCGGCTACTTTCAACACCCTTTCCTGCACTGATATTTTTACCTCCATTTTTCTATTTTTTTTTTTTTTTTTTGCTGGAAATTCCGTCAATACCCGCCAGCCTTTAAGAGACATCATGCAGCCAGGCATCTCGGCTTGCGGCCACACCATCCTGAACGCGCCCGATCTCGTCAGATCTCGGAAGCTAAACGGGGCAGGACCTGGTCAGTACATGAAAGTGATACCTCCTGGAAATACCTAGTGCTGCAAGCTTTTACGTCTCCTGGGTAACTTTATCGTAGCTCTTAATACTCTCTCTCTGTCTGGAGGAGATATAATTGAAGTATTGTACACGTATCCAGCTACTGTCAACACCCTTTGCTGCACTGATATTTTTCCATCCATTTTTCTTTTTTCTTTTTTTCTTTTTTTTTTTTTGCTGGAAGTTCCGTCAATACCCGCCAACCTTTAAGAGACATCATGCAGCCAGGCCTTTCGGCTTGTGGCCACACCGTCCTGAATGCGCCCGATCTCGTCAGATCTCGGAAGCTAAACGGGGCAGGGCCTGGTCAGTACTTGGATGGGAGACCTCCTAGAAATACCAGGTGCTGCAAGCTTTTTACGTCTCCTGGGTAACTTCATCGTAGCTCTTAATACTCTCTTTCTGTCTCCAGGAGATATAATTGAAGAATTGTACACGTACCCGGCTACTTTCAACACCCTTTGCTGCACTGGTATATTTCCCTCTATTTTTCTTTTTTTTTTTGCTGGCAGTTCCGTCAATACCCGCCAGCCTTTAAGAGACATCATGCAGCCAGGCATCTCGGCTTGCGGCCACACCATCCTGAACGCGCCCGATCTTCTCAGATCTCGGAAGCTAAATGGGGCAGGGCCTGGTCAGTACTTGGATGGGAGACCTCCTAGAAATACCAGGTGCTGCAAGCTTTTTACGTCTCCTGGGTAACTTCATCGTAGCTCTTAATACTCTCTTTCTGTCTCCAGGAGATATAATTGAAGAATTGTACACGTACCCGGCTACTTTCAACACCCTTTGCTGCACTGGTATATTTCCCTCCATTTTTCTTTATCCATTTTTTTTTTGCTGGCAGTTCCATCAATACCCGTCAGCCTTTAAGAGACATCATGCAGCCAGGCCTCTTGGCTTGCGGCCGCACCGTCCTGAACGCGCCCAATCTCATCAGATCTCGGAAGCTAAACGGGGCAGGTCCTGGTCAGTACTTGGATGGGTGACCTCCTGGAAATACCAGGTGCTGCTAGCTTTTTCGTCTCCTGGGTAACTTTATCGTAGCTCTTAATACTCTCTTTCAGTCTGCAGGAGATATAATTGAAGTATTGTACACGTACCCGGCTACTGTCAACACCCTTTGCTGCACTGATATTTTTCCATCCATTTTTCTTTTTTCTTTTTTTTTTTTTTTTTTTTGCTGGAAGTTCCGTCAATACCCGCCAACCTTTAAGAGACATCATGCAGCCAGGCCTTTCGGCTTGTGGCCACACCGTCCTGAACGCGCCCGATCTCGTCAGATCTCGGAAGCTAAACGGGGCAGGGCCTGGTCAGTACTTGGATGGGAGACCTCCTAGAAATACCGGGTGCTGCAAGCTTTTTACGTCTCCTGGGTAACTTCATCGTAGCTCTTAATACTCTCTTTCTGTCTCCAGGAGATATAATTGAAGAATTGTACACGTACCCGGCTACTTTCAACACCCTTTCCTGCACTGATATTTTTACCTCCATTTTTCTATTTTTTTTTTTTTTTTTTGCTGGAAATTCCGTCAATACCCGCCAGCCTTTAAGAGACATCATGCAGCCAGGCATCTCGGCTTGCGGCCACACCATCCTGAACGCGCCCGATCTCGTCAGATCTCGGAAGCTAAACGGAGCAGGACCTGGTCAGTACATGAAAGTGATACCTCCTGGAAATACCTAGTGCTGCAAGCTTTTACGTCTCCTGGGTAACTTTATCGTAGCTCTTAAAACTCTCTCTCTGTCTGGAGGAGATATAATTGAAGTATTGTACACGTATCCAGCTACTGTCAACACCCTTTGCTGCACTGATATTTTTCCATCCATTTTTCTTTTTTCTTTTTTTCTTTTTTTTTTTTGCTGGAAGTTCCGTCAATACCCGCCAACCTTTAAGAGACATCATGCAGCCAGGCCTTTCGGCTTGTGGCCACACCGTCCTGAATGCGCCCGATCTCGTCAGATCTCGGAAGCTAAACGGGGCAGGGCCTGGTCAGTACTTGGATGGGAGACCTCCTAGAAATACCAGGTGCTGCAAGCTTTTTACGTCTCCTGGGTAACTTCATCGTAGCTCTTAATACTCTCTTTCTGTCTCCAGGAGATATAATTGAAGAATTGTACACGTACCCGGCTACTTTCAACACCCTTTGCTGCACTGGTATATTTCCCTCTATTTTTCTTTTTTTTTTTGCTGGAAGTTCCGTCAATACCCGCCAGCCTTTAAGAGACATCATGCAGCCAGGCATCTCGGCTTGCGGCCACACCATCCTGAACGCGCCCGATCTTCTCAGATCTCGGAAGCTAAATGGGGCAGGGCCTGGTCAGTACTTGGATGGGAGACCTCCTAGAAATACCAGGTGCTGCAAGCTTTTTACGTCTCCTGGGTAACTTCATCGTAGCTCTTAATACTCTCTTTCTGTCTCCAGGAGATATAATTGAAGAATTGTACACGTACCCGGCTACTTTCAACACCCTTTGCTGCACTGGTATATTTCCCTCTATTTTTCTTTTTTTTTTTTGCTGGCAGTTCCGTCAATACCCGCCAGCCTTTAAGAGACATCATGCAGCCAGGCATCTCGGCTTGCGGCCACACCATCCTGAACGCGTCCGATCTCGTCAGATCTCGGAAGCTAAACGGGGCAGGACCTGGTCAGTACATGATAGTGAGACCTCCTGGAAATACCTAGTGCTGCAAGCTTTTACGTCTCCTGGGAAACTTTATCGTAGCTCTTAATACTCTCTCTCTGTCTGGAGGAGATATAATTGAAGTATTGTACACGTATCCAGCTACTGTCAACACCCTTTGCTGCACTGATATTTTTCCATCCATTTTTCTTTTTTCTTTTTTTCTTTTTTTTTTTGCTGGAAGTTCCGACAATACCCGCCAACCTTTAAGAGACATCATGCAGCCAGGCCTTTCGGCTTGTGGCCTTACCGTCCTGAATGCGCCCGATCTCGTCAGATCTCGGAAGCTAAACGGGGCAGGGCCTGGTCAGTACTTGGATGGGAGACCTCCTAGAAATACCAGGTGCTGCAAGCTTTTTACGTCTCCTGGGTAACTTCATCGTAGCTCTTAATACTCTCTTTCTGTCTCCAGGAGATATAATTGAAGAATTGTACACGTACCCGGCTACTTTCAACACCCTTTGCTGCACTGGTATATTTCCCTCTATTTTTCTTTTTTTTTTTGCTGGCAGTTCCGTCAATACCCGCCAGCCTTTAAGAGACATCATGCAGCCAGGCATCTCGGCTTGCGGCCACACCATCCTGAACGCGCCCGATCTTGTCAGATCTCGGAAGCTAAACGGGGCAGGGCCTGGTCAGTACTTGGATGGGAGACCTCCTAGAAATACCAGGTGCTGCAAGCTTTTTACGTCTCCTGGGTAACTTCATCGTAGCTCTTAATACTCTCTTTCTGTCTCCAGGAGATATAATTGAAGAATTGTACACGTACCCGGCTACTTTCAACACCCTTTGCTGCACTGGTATATTTCCCTCTATTTTTCTTTTTTTTTTTTGCTGGCAGTTCCGTCAATACCCGCCAGCCTTTAAGAGACATCATGCAGCCAGGCATCTCGGCTTGCGGCCACACCATCCTGAACGCGCCCGATCTCGTCAGATCTCGGAAGCTAAACGGGGCAGGACCTGGTCAGTACATGAAAGTGAGACCTCCTGGAAGTACCTAGTGCTGCAAGCTTTTACGTCTCCTGGGTAACTTTATCGTAGCTCTTAATACTCTCTCTCTGTCTGGAGGAGATATAATTGAAGTATTGTACACGTATCCAGCTACTGTCAACACCCTTTGCTGCACTGATATTTTTCCATCCATTTTTTTTTTTTTTTTTTTTTTTTTTTTTTTTGCTGGAAGTTCCGTCAATACCCGCCAACCTTTAAGAGACATCATGCAGCCAGGCCTCTTGGCTTGCGGCCACACCGTCCTGAACGTGCCCGATCTCGTAAGATCTCGGAAGCTAAAAGGGGCAGGACCTGGTCAGTACTTGGATGGGAGACCTCCTGGAAATACCTGTTGCTGCAAGCTTTTACGTCTCCTGGGTAACTTTATCGTAGCTTTTAATTCTCTCTCTCTGTCTGGAGGAGATATAATTGAAGTATTGTACACGTATCCAGCTACTGTCAACACCCTTTGCTGCACTGATATTTTTCCATCCATTTTTCTTTTTTCTTTTTTTCTTTTTTTTTTTTGCTGGAAGTTCCGTCAATACCCGCCAACCTTTAAGAGACATCATGCAGCCAGGCCTTTCGGCTTGTGGCCACACCGTCCTGAATGCGCCCGATCTCGTCAGATCTCGGAAGCTAAACGGGGCAGGGCCTGGTCAGTACTTGGATGGGAGACCTCCTAGAAATACCAGGTGCTGCAAGCTTTTTACGTCTCCTGGGTAACTTCATCGTAGCTCTTAATACTCTCTTTCTGTCTCCAGGAGATATAATTGAAGAATTGTACACGTACCCGGCTACTTTCAACACCCTTTGCTGCACTGGTATATTTCCCTCTATTTTTCTTTTTTTTTTTTGCTGGCAGTTCCGTCAATACCCGCCAGCCTTTAAGAGACATCATGCAGCCAGGCATCTCGGCTTGCGGCCACACCATCCTGAACGCGCCCGATCTCGTCAGATCTCGGAAGCTAAACGGGGCAGGACCTGGTCAGTACATGAAAGTGAGACCTCCTGGAAGTACCTAGTGCTGCAAGCTTTTACGTCTCCTGGGTAACTTTATCGTAGCTCTTAATACTCTCTCTCTGTCTGGAGGAGATATAATTGAAGTATTGTACACGTATCCAGCTACTGTCAACACCCTTTGCTGCACTGATATTTTTCCATCCATTTTTCTTTTTTTTTTTTTTTTTTTTTTTTTTGCTGGAAGTTCCGTCAATACCCGCCAACCTTTAAGAGACATCATGCAGCCAGGCCTTTCGGCTTGTGGCCACACCGTCCTGAATGCGCCCGATCTCGTCAGATCTCGCAAGCTAAACGGGGCAGGGCCTGGTCAGTACTTGGATGGGAGACCTCCTAGAAATACCAGGTGCTGCAAGCTTTTTACGTCTCCTGGGTAACTTCATCGTAGCTCTTAATACTCTCTTTCTGTCTCCAGGAGATATAATTGAAGAATTGTACACGTACCCGGCTACTTTCAACACCCTTTGCTGCACTGGTATATTTCCCTCTATTTTTCTTTTTTTTTTTGCTGGCAGTTCCGTCAATACCCGCCAGCCTTTAAGAGACATCATGCAGCCAGGCATCTCGGCTTGCGGCGACACCATCCTGAACGCGCCCGATCTTGTCAGATCTCGGGAAGCTAAACGGGGCAGGGCCTGGTCAGTACTTGGATGGGAGACCTCCTAGAAATACCAGGTGCTGCAAGCTTTTTACGTCTCCTGGGTAACTTCATCGTACCTCTTAATACTCTCTTTCTGTCTCCAGGAGATATAATTGAAGAATTGTACACGTACCCGGCTACTTTCAACACCCTTTGCTGCACTGGTATATTTCCCTCTATTTTTCTTTTTTTTTTTTGCTGGCAGTTCCGTCAATACCCGCCAGCCTTTAAGAGACATCATGCAGCCAGGCATCTCGGCTTGCGGCCACACCATCCTGAACGCGCCCGATCTTGTCAGATCTCGGAAGCTAAACGGGGCAGGACCTGGTCAGTACATGAAAGTGAGACCTCCTGGAAATACCTAGTGCTGCAAGCTTTTACGTCTCCTGGGTAACTTTATCGTAGCTCTTAATAATCTCTCTCTGTCTGGAGGAGATATAATTGAAGTATTGTACACGTATCCAGCTACTGTCAACACCCTTTGCTGCACTGATATTTTTCCATCCATTTTTCTTTTTTCTTTTTTTTTTTTTTTTTTTTGCTGGAAGTTCCGTCAATACCCGCCAACCTTTAAGAGACATCATGCAGCCAGGCCTCTTGGCTTGCGGCCACACTGTCCTGAACGTGCCCGATCTCGTAAGATCTCGGAAGCTAAACGGGGCAGGACCTGGTCAGTACTTGGATGGGAGACCTCCTGGAAATACCTGGTGCTGCAAGCTTTTACGTCTCCTGGGTAACTTTATCATAGCTCTTAATTCTCTCTTTCTGTCTGGAGGAGATATAATTGAAGAATTGTACACGTACCCAGCTACTGTCAATACCCTTTGCTGCACTGATATTTTTCCATCCATTTTTCTTTTTTTTTTTTTTTTTGCTGGAAGTTCCGTCAATACCCGCCAACCTTTAAGAGACATCATGCAGCCAGACATCTCGGCTTGCGGCCACGCCGTCCTGAACGCGCCCGATCTTGTCAGATCTCGGAAGCTAAACGGGGCAGGACCTGGTCAGTACTTAAATGTGAGACCTCCTGGAAATACCAGGTGCTGCCAGCTTTTTACGTCTCCTGGGGAACTTCATCGTAGCTCTTAATACTCTCTTTCTGTCTGGAGAAGATATAATTGAAGAATTGTACACGTACCCGGCTACTTTCAACACCCTTTGCTGCACTGGTATTTTTCCCTCTATTTTTCTTTTTTTTTTTTGCTGGCAGTTCCGTCAATACCCGCCAGCCTTTAAGAGACATCATGCAGCCAGGCATCTCAGCTTGCGGCCACACCGTCCTGAATGCGCCCGATCTCGTCAGATCTCGGAAGCTAAACGGGGCAGGGCCTGGTCAGTACTTGGATGGGAGACCTCCTAGAAATACCAGGTGCTGCAAGCTTTTTACGTCTCCTGGGTAACTTCATCGTAGCTCTTAATAATCTCTTTCTGTCTCCAGGAGATATAATTGAAGAATTGTACACGTACCCGGCTACTTTCAACACCCTTTCCTGCACTGATATTTTTCCCTCCATTTTTCTATTTTTTTTTTTTTTTTTTTGCTGGAAATTCCGTCAATACCCGCCAGCCTTTAAGAGACGTCATGCAGCCAGACATCTCGCCTTGCGGCCACACCGTCCTGAACGCGCCCGATCTCGTCAGATCTCGGAAGCTAAACGGGGCAGGACCTGTTCAGTACTTGAATGTGAGACCTCCTGGAAATACCTGGTGCTGCAAGCTTTTACGTCTCCTGGGTAACTTTATCGTAGCTCTTAATACTCTCTATCTGTCTGGAGGAGATATAATTGAAGAATTGTACACGTACCCGGCTACCTTCAACACGCTTTGCTGCACTGATATTTTTCCCTCCATTTTTCTTTTTTCTTTTATTTCTTGCTGGAAGTTCCATCAATACCCTCCAGCCTTTAAGAGACATCATGCAGCCAGGCCTCTTGGCTTGAGGCCACACCGTCCTGAAGATGCAAAATCTCGTCAGATCTCGGAAGAAAAACTGGGCAGGGTCTGGTCAGTAATTGGATGGGTGACCTCCTGGAAATACCAGGTGCTGAAAGCTTTTTACATCTCCTGGGTAACTTCAGCATAGCTCTTAATACTCTCATTCAGTCTGGAGGAGATATAATTGAAGAATTGTACATGTACCCGGCTACTTTCAACAGCCTTTGCTGTACTGATATTTTTCCCTCCATTTTCCATTTTTTTTTTTTTTTTTTTGCTGGAAGTTCCGTCAATACCCGCCAGCCTTTAAGAGACATCATGCAGCCAGGCCTCTTGGCTTGCGGCCACACCGTCCTGAACGCGCCCCATCTCATCAGATTTCGGAAGCTAACGGGGCAGGGCCTGGTCAGTACTTGGATGGGTGACCTCCTGGAAATACCAGGTGCTCCAAGCTTTTTACGTCTCCTGGGTAACTTCATCATAGCTCTTAATACTCTCTTTCAGTCTGTAGGAGATATTATTGAAGAATTGTACACGTACCCGGCTACTTTCAAAACCCTTTGCTGCACTGATATTTTTCCCTCCATTTTTCTTTTTTCTTTTTTTTTTTGCTGTAAGTTCCGTCAATACCCGCCAGCCTTAAAGAGACATCATGCAGCCGTGCCTCTCGGCTTTCGGCCACACCGTCCTGAATGCGCATGATATCGTCAGATCTCGGAAGCTAAACGGGGCAGGACCTGGTCAGTACTTGAATGTGAGACCTCCTGGAAATACCAGGTGCTGCAAACTTTTACGTCTCCTGGGTAACTTTATCGTAGCTCTTAATACTCTCTTTCAGTCTGCAGGAGATATAATTGAAGAATTGTACACGTACCCGGCTACTTTCAACACCCTTTCCTGCACTGATATTTTTCCCTCCATTTTTCTATTTTTTTTTTTTTTTTTTTTTGCTGGAAGTTCCGTCAATACCCGCCAACCTTTAAGAGACATCATGCAGCCAGGCCTTTCGGCTTGTGGCCACACCGTCCTGAATGCGCCCGATCTCGTCAGATCTCGGAAGCTAAACGGGGCAGGGCCTGGTCAGTACTTGGATGGGAGACCTCCTAGAAATACCAGGTGCTGCAAGCTTTTTACGTCTCCTGGGAAACTTCATCGTAGCTCTTAATACTCTCTATCTGTCTGGAGGAGATATAATTGAAGAATTGTACACGTACCCGGCTACTTTCAACACCCTTTGCTGCACTGGTATATTTCCCTCTATTTTTCTTTTTTTTTTTTGCTGACAGTTCTGTCAATACCCGCCAGCCTTTAAGAGACATCATGCAGCCAGGCATCTCGGCTTGCGGCCACACCATCCTGAACGCGCCCGATCTCGTCAGATCTCGGAAGCTAAACGGGGCAGGACCTGGTCAGTACATGAATGTGAGACCTCCTGGAAATACCTAGTGCTGCAAGCTTTTACGTCTCCTGGGTAACTTTATCGTAGCTCTTAATACTCTCTCTCTGTCTGGAGGAGATATAATTGAAGTATTGTACACGTACCCGGCTACTGTCAACACCCTTTGCTGCACTGATATTTTTCCATCCATTTTTCTTTTTTCTTTTTTTCTTTTATTTTTTTGCTGGAAGTTCCGTCAATACCCGCCAACCTTTAAGAGACATCATGCAGCCAGGGCTTTCGGCTTGTGGACACACCGTCCTGAATGCGCCCGATCTCGTCAGATCTCGGAAGCTAAACGGTGCAGGGCCTGGTCAGTACTTGGATGGGAGACCTCCTAGAAATACCAGGTGCTGCAAGCTTTTTACGTCTCCTGGGTAACTTCATCGTAGCTCTTAATACTCTCTTTCTGTCTCCAGGAGATATAATTGAAGAATTGTACACGTACCCGGCTACTTTCAACACCCTTTGCTGCGCTGGTATATTTCCCTCTATTTTTCTTTTTTTTTTTTGCTGGCAGTTCCGTCAATACCCGCCAGCCTTTAAGAGACATCATGCAGCCAGACATCTCGGCTTGCGGCCACACCGTCCTGAACGCGCCCGATCTTGTCAGATCTCGGAAGCTAAACGGGGCAGGACCTGGTCAGTACTTAAATGTGAGACCTCCTGGAGATACCAGGTGCTGCCAGCTTTTTACGTCTCCTGGGGAACTTCATCGTAGCTCTTAATACTCTCTTTCTGTCTGGAGAAGATATAATTGAAGAATTGTACACGTACCCGGCTACTTTCAACACCCTTTGCTTCACTGGTATTTTTCCCTCTATTTTTCTTTTTTTTTTTTGCTGGCAGTTCCGTCAATACCCGCCAGCCTTTAAGAGACATCATGCAGCCAGACATCTCGGCTTGCGGCCACACCGTCCTGAACGCGCCCGATCTTGTCAGATCTCGGAAGCTAAACGGGGCAGGACCTGGTCAGTACTTAAATGTGAGACCTCCTGGAAATACCAGGTGCTGCCAGCTTTTTACGTCTCCTGGGGAACTTCATCGTAGCTCTTAATACTCTCTATCTGTCTGGAGGAGATATAATTGAAGTATTGTACACGTACCCGGCTACTTTCAAAACCCATTACTGGACTGATATTTTTCCCTCCATTTTTCTTTTTCTTTTTTTTTTTTTTTTTTTTTTGCTGGAAGTTCCGTCAATACCCGCCAGCCATTAAGAGACATCATGTAGCCAGGCTTCTCGGCTTGCGGCCACACCGTCCTGAATGCGCCCGATCTCGTCAGATCTCGGAAGCTAAACGGGTCAGGGCCTGGTCAGTACTTGGATGGGAGACCTCCTAGAAATACCAGGTGCTGCAAGCTTTTTACGTCTCCTGGGTAACTTCATCGTAGCTCTTAATACTCTCTTTCTGTCTGGAGGAGATATAATTGAAGAATTGTACACGTACTAGGCTACTTTCAACAGCCTTTGCTGCACTGATATTTTTCCCTCCATTTTTCTTTTTATTTTATTTTTTTGCTGGAAGTTCCGTCAATATCCGCCAGCCTTTAAGAGACATCATGCAGCCAAGCCTCTTGGCTTGTAGTCACACCGTCCTGAACGCGCCCGATCATATCAGATTTCGGAAGCTAAACGGGGCAGGGCCTGGTCAGTACTTGGATGTGTGACCTCCTGGAAATACCAGGTGCTGCAAGCTTTTTACGTCTCCTGGGTAACTTCATCGTAGCTCTTAATACTCTCTTTCTTTCTCCAGGAGATATAATTGAAGAATTGTACACGTACCCGGCTACTTTCAACACCCTGTGCTGCACTGGTATATTTCCCTCTATTTTTCTTTTTTTTTTTTGCTGGCAGTTCCGTCAATACCCGCCAGCCTTTAAGAGACATCATGCAGCCAGGCATCTTGGCTTGCGGCCACACCATCCTGAACGCGCCCGATCTCGTCAGATCTCGGAAGCTAAACGGGGCAGGACCTGGTCAGTACATGAATGTGAGACCTCCTGGAAATACCTGGTGCTGCAAGCTTTTACTTCTCCTGGGTAACTTTATCGTAGCTCTTAATACTCTCTATCTGTCTGGAGGAGATATAATTGAAGTATTGTACACGTACCCGGCTACTTTCAAAACCCATTACTGCACTGATATTTTTCCCTCCATTTTTCTTTTTCTTTTTTTTTTTTTTTTTTTTTTGCTGGAAGTTCCGTCAATACCCGCCAGCCATTAAGAGACATCACGTAGCCAGGCCTCTCGGCTTGCGGCCACACCGTCCTGAATGCGCCCGATCTCGTCAGATCTCGGAAGCTAAACGGGGCAGGGCCTGGTCAGTACTTGGATGGGAGACCTCCTAGAAATACCAGGTGCTGCAAACTTTTTACGTCTCCTGGGTAACTTCATCGTAGCTCTTAATACTCTCTTTCTGTCTCCAGGAGATATAATTGAAGAATTGTACACGTACCCGGCTACTTTCAACACCCTTTGCTGCACTGGTATATTTCCCTCTATTTTTCTTTTTTTTTTTTGCTGGAAATTCCGACAATACCCGCTAGCCTTTAAGAGACATCATGCAGCCAGACATCTCGGCTTGCGGCCACACCATCCTGAACGCGCCCGATCTCGTCAGATCTCGGAAGCTAAACGGGGCAGGACCTGGTCAGTACTTAAATGTGAGACCTCCTGGAAATACCAGGTGCTGCCAGCTTTTTACGTCTCCTGGGGATCTTCATCGTAGCTCTTAATACTCTCTTTCTGTCTGGAGAAGATATAATTGAAGAATTGTACACGTACCCGGCTACTTTCAACACCCTGTGCTGCACTGGTATATTTCCCTCTATTTTTCTTTTTTTTTTTTGCTGGCAGTTCCGTCAATACCCGCCAGCCTTTAAGAGACATCATGCAGCCAGGCATCTCGGCTTGCGGCCACACCATCCTGAACGCGCCCGATCTCGTCAGATCTCGGAAGCTAAACGGGGCAGGACCTGGTCGGTACATGAATGTGAGACCTCCTGGAAATACCTGGTGCTGCAAGCTTTTACGTCTCCTGGGTAACTTTATCGTAGCTCTTAATACTCTCTATCTGTCTGGGGGAGATATAATTGAAGTATTGTACACGTACCCGGCTACTTTCAAAACCCATTACTGGACTGATATTTTTCCCTCCATTTTTCTTTTTCTTTTTTTTTTTTTTTTTTTTTTTGCTGGAAGTTCCGTCAATACCCGCCAGCCATTAAGAGACATCATGTAGCCAGGCTTCTCGGCTTGCGGCCACACCGTCCTGAATGCGCCCGATCTCGTCAGATCTCGGAAGCTAAACGGGGCAGGGCCTGGTCAGTACTTGGATGGGAGACCTCCTAGAAATACCAGGTGCTGCAAGCTTTTTACGTCTCCTGGGTAACTTCATCGTAGCTCTTAATACTCTCTTTCTGTCTGGAGGAGATATAATTGAAGAATTGTACACGTACTAGGCTACTTTCAACAGCCTTTGCTGCACTGATATTTTTCCCTCCATTTTTCTTTTTATTTTATTTTTTTGCTGGAAGTTCCGTCAATATCCGCCAGCCTTTAAGAGACATCATGCAGCCAGGCCTCTTGGCTTGTAGTCACACCGTCCTGAACGCGCCCGATCATATCAGATTTCGGAAACTAAACGGGGCAGGGCCTGGTCAGTACTTGGATGTGTGACCTCCTGGAAATACCAGGTGCTGCAAGCTTTTTACGTCTCCTGGGTAACTTCATCGTAGCTCTTAATACTCTCTTTCTTTCTCCAGGAGATATAATTGAAGAATTGTACATGTACCCGACTACTTTCAACACCCTGTGCTGCACTGGTATATTTCCCTCTATTTTTCTTTTTTTTTTTTGCTGGCAGTTCCGTCAATACCCGCCAGCCTTTAAGAGACATCATGCAGCCAGGCATCTCGGCTTGCGGCCACACCATCCTGAACGCGCCCGATCTCGTCAGATCTCGGAAGCTAAACGGGGCAGGACCTGGTCAGTACATGAATGTGAGACCTCCTGGAAATACCTGGTGCTGCAAGCTTTTACTTCTCCTGGGTAACTTTATCGTAGCTCTTAATACTCTCTATCTGTCTGGAGGAGATATAATTGAAGTATTGTACACGTACCCGGCTACTTTCAAAACCCATTACTGCACTGATATTTTTCCCTCCATTTTTCTTTTTCTTTTTTTTTTTTTTTTTTTTTTTGCTGGAAGTTCCGTCAATACCCGCCAGCCATTAAGAGACATCATGTAGCCAGGCCTCTCGGCTTGCGGCCACACCGTCCTGAACGCGCCCGATCTCGTCAGATCTCGGAAGCTAAACGCGGCAGGACCTGGTCAGTACTTGGATGGGAGACCTCCTAGAAATACCAGGTGCTGCCAGCTTTTTACGTCTCCTGGGGAACTTCATCGTAGCTCTTAATACTCTCTTTCTGTCTGGAGAAGATATAATTGAAGAATTGTACACGTACCCGGCTACTTTCAACACCCTTTGCTGCACTGGTATTTTTCCCTCTATTTTTCTTTTTTTTTTTTTCCGGCAGTTCCGTCAATACCCGCCAGCCTTTAAGAGACATCATGCTGCCAGGCATCTCGGCTTGCGGCCACACCGTCCTGAACGCGCCCGATCTCGTCAGATCTCGGAAGCTAAACGGGGCAGGACCTGTTCAGTACTTGAATGTGAGACCTCCTGGAAATACCTGGTGCTGCAAGCTTTTACGTCTCCTGGGTAACTTTATCGTAGCTCTTAATACTCTCTATCTGTCTGGAGGAGATATAATTGAAGAATTGTACACGTACCTGGCTACCTTCAACAAGCTTTGCTGCACTGATATTTTTCCCTCCATTTTTCTTTTTTCTTTTGTTTCTTGCTGGAAGTTCCATCAATACCCTCCAGCCTTTAAGAGACATTATGCAGCCAGGCCTCTTGGCTTGAGGCCACACCGTCCTGAAGATGCAAAATCTCGTCAGATCTCGGAAGAAAAACTGGGCAGGGTCTGGTCAGTAATTGGATGGGTGACCTCCTGGAAATACCAGGTGCTGAAAGCTTTTTACGTCTCCTGGAAAACTTCATCGTAGCTCTTAATACTCTCTATCTGTCTGGAGGAGATTTAATTGAAGTATTGTACACGTACCCAGCTACTGTCAACACCCTTTGCTGCACTGATATTTTTCCATCCATTTTTTTTTTTTTTTTTTGCTGGAAGTTCCGTCAATACCCGCCAACCTTTAAGAGACATCATGCAGCCAGGCCTTTCGGCTTGTGGCCACACCGTCCTGAATGCGCCCGATCTCGTCAGATCTCGGAAGCTAAACGGGTCAGGTCCTGGTCAGTACTTGGATGGGAGACCTCCTAGAAATACCAGGTGCTGCAAGCTTTTTACGTCTCCTGGGTAACTTTATCGTAGCTCTTAATACTCTCTTTCAGTCTGCAGGAGATATAATTGAAGAATTGTACACGTACCCGGCTACTTTCAACACCCTTTCCTGCACTGATATTTTTCCCTCCATTTTTCTATTTTTTTTTTTTTTTTTTTTTGCTGGAAGTTCCGTCAATACCCGCCAACCTTTAAGAGACATCATGCAGCCAGGCCTTTCGGCTTGTGGCCACACCGTCCTGAATGCGCCCGATCTCGTCAGATCTCGGAAGCTAAACGGGGCAGGGCCTGGTCAGTACTTGGATGGGAGACCTCCTAGAAATACCAGGTGCTGCAAGCTTTTTACGTCTCCTGGGTAACTTCATCGTAACTCTTAATACTCTCTATCTGTCTGGAGGAGATATAATTGAAGTATTGTACACGTACCCAGCTACTGTCAACACCATTTGCTGCACTGATATTTTTCCATCCATTTTTCTTTTTTTTTTTTTTTTTTTTGCTGGAAGTTCCGTCAATACCCGCCAACCTTTAAGAGACATCATGTAGCCAGGCCTCTTGGCTTGCGGCCACACCATCCTGAACGCGCCCGATCTCGTCAGATCTCGGAAGCTAAACGGGGCAGGACCTGGTCAGTACATGATAGTGAGACCTCCTGGAAATACCTAGTGCTGCAAGCTTTTACGTCTCCTGGGTAACTTTATCGTAGCTCTTAATACTCTCTCTCTGTCTGGAGGAGATATAATTGAAGTATTGTACACGTACCCGGCTACTGTCAACACCCTTTGCTGCACTGATATTTTTCCATCCATTTTTCTTTTTTCTTTTTTTCTTTTATTTTTTTGCTGGAAGTTCCGTCAATACCCGCCAACCTTTAAGAGACATCATGCAGCCAGGGCTTTCGGCTTGTGGACACACCGTCCTGAATGCGCCCGATCTCGTCAGATCTCGGAAGCTAAACGGTGCAGGGCCTGGTCAGTACTTGGATGGGAGACCTCCTAGAAATACCAGGTGCTGCAAGCTTTTTACGTCTCCTGGGTAACTTCATCGTAGCTCTTAATACTCTCTTTCTGTCTCCAGGAGATATAATTGAAGAATTGTACACGTACCCGGCTACTTTCAACACCCTTTGCTGCACTGGTATATTTCCCTCTATTTTCCTTTTTTTTTTTTGCTGGCAGTTCCGTCAATACCCGCCAGCCTTTAAGAGACATCATGCAGCCAGACATCTCGGCTTGCGGCCACACCGTCCTGAACGCGCCCGATCTTGTCAGATCTCGGAAGCTAAACGGGGCAGGACCTGGTCAGTACTTAAATGTGAGACCTCCTGGAAATACCAGGTGCTGCCAGCTTTTTACGTCTCCTGGGGAACTTCATCGTAGCTCTTAATACTCTCTTTCTGTCTGGAGAAGATATAATTGAAGAATTGTACACGTACCCGGCTACTTTCAACACCCTTTGCTGCACTGGTATTTTTCCCTCTATTTTTCTTTTTTTTTTTTGCTGGCAGTTCCGGCAATACCCGCCAGCCTTTAAGAGACATCATGCAGCCAGGCATCTTGGCTTGCGGCCACACCATCCTGAACGCGCCCGATCTCGTCAGATCTCGGAAGCTAAACGGGGCAGGGCCTGGTCAGTACTTGGATGGGAGACCTCCTAGAAATACCAGGTGCTGCAAGCTTTTTACGTCTCCTGGGTAACTTCATCGTAGCTCTTAATACTCTCTATCTGTCCGGAGGAGATATAATTTAAGTATTGTACACGTACCCAGCTACTGTCAACACCCTTTGCTGCACTGATATTTTTCCATCCATTTTTTTTTTTTTTTTTTTTTTTTTTTTTGCTTGAAGTTCTGTCAATACCCGCCAACCTTTAAGAGACATCATGCAGCCAGGCGTCTCGGCTTGCGGCCACACCATCCTGAACTCGCCCGATCTCGTCAGATCTTGGAAGCTAAACGGGGCAGGACCTGGTCGGTACATGAATGTGAGACCTCCTGGAAATACCTGGTGCTGCAAGCTTTTACGTCTCCTGGGTAACTTTATCGTAGCTCTTAATACTCTCTATCTGTCTGGATGGAGATATAATTGAAGTATTGTACACGTACCCAGCTACTGTCAACACCCTTTGCTGCACTGATATTTTTCCATCCATTTTTCTTTTTTTTTTTTTTTTTCTGCTGGAAGTTCCGTCAATACCCGCCAACCTTTAAGAGACATCATGCAGCCAGGCATCTTGGCTTGCGGCCACACCATCCTGAACGTGCCCGATCTCGTCAGATCTCGGAAGCTAAACGGGGCAGGACCTGGTCAGTACATGAATGTGAGACCTCCTGGAAATACCAGGTGCTGCAAGCCTTTTACGTCTCCTGGGTAACTTTATCGTAGCTCTTAATACTCTCTATCTGTCTGGAGGAGATATAATTGAAGTATTGTACACGTACCCAGCTACTGTCAACATCCTTTGCTGCACTGATATTTTTCCATCCATTTTTCTTTTTTTTTTTTTTTTCTGCTGGAAGTTCCGTCAATACCCGCCAACCTTTAAGAGACATAATGCAGCCAGGCCTCTCGGCTTGCGGCCACACCGTCCTGAATGCGCCCGATCTCGTCAGATCTCGGAAGCTAAACGGGGCAGGGCCTGGTCAGTACTTGGATGGGAGACCTCCTAGAAATACCAGGTGCTGCAAGCCTTTTACGTCTCCTGGGTAACTTCATCGTAGCTCTTAATACTCTCTTTCTGTCTCCAGGAGATATAATTGAAGAATTGTACACGTACTAGGCTACTTTCAACACCCTTTGCTGCACTGGTATATTTCCCTCTATTTTTCTTTTTTTTTTTTCCTGGCAGTTCCGTCAATACCCGCCAGCCTTTAAGAGACATCATGCAGCCAGGCGTCTCGGCTTGCGACCACACCATCCTTAACTCGCCCGATCTCGTCAGATCTCGGAAGCTAAACGGGGCAGGACCTGGTCGGTACATGAATGTGAGACCTCCTGGAAATACCTGGTGCTGCAAGCTTTTACGTCTCCTGGGTAACTTTATCGTAGCTCTTAATACTCTCTATTTGTCTGGAGGAGATATAATTGAAGTATTGTACACGTACCCAGCTACTGTCAACATCCTTTGCTGCACTGATATTTTTCCATCCATTTTTCTTTTTTTTTTTTTTTTTTTTTTTTTTTTTTTGCTGGCAGTTCCGTCAATACCCGCCAGCCTTTAAGAGACATCATGCAGCCAGGGCTTTCGGCTTGCGGCCACACCGTCCTGAACGCGCCCGATCTCGTCAGATCTCGGAAGCTAAACGGTGCAGGGCCTGGTCAGTACTTGGATGGGAGACCTCCTAGAAATACCAGGTGCTGCAAGCTTTTTACGTCTCCTGGGTAACTTCATCGTAACTCTTAATACTCTCTATCTGTCTGGAGGAGATATAATTGAAGTGTTGTACACGTACCCAGCTACTGTCAACACCATTTGCTGCACTGATATTTTTCCATCCATTTTTCTTTTTTCTTTTTTTCTTTTATTTTTTTGCTGGAAGTTCCGTCAATACCCGCCAATCTTTAAGAGACATCATGCAGCCAGGGCTTTCGGCTTGTGGACACACCGTCCTGAATGCGCCCGATCTCGTCAGATCTCGGAAGCTAAACGGTGCAGGGCCTGGTCAGTACTTGGATGGGAGACCTCCTAGAAATACCAGGTGCTGCAAGCTTTTTACGTCTCCTGGGTAACTTTATCGTAGCTCTTAATACTCTCTATCTGTCTGGAGGAGATATAATTGAAGTATTGTACACGTACCCAGCTACTGTCAACATCCTTTGCTGCACTGATATTTTTCCATCCATTTTTCTTTTTTTTTTTTTTTTCTGCTGGAAGTTCCGTCAATACCCGCCAACCTTTAAGAGACATAATGCAGCCAGGCCTCTCGGCTTGCGGCCACACCGTCCTGAATGCGCCCGATCTCGTCAGATCTCGGAAGCTAAACGGGGCAGGGCCTGGTCAGTACTTGGATGGGAGACCTCCTAGAAATACCAGGTGCTGCAAGCCTTTTACGTCTCCTGGGTAACTTCATCGTAGCTCTTAATACTCTCTTTCTGTCTCCAGGAGATATAATTGAAGAATTGTACACGTACTAGGCTACTTTCAACACCCTTTGCTGCACTGGTATATTTCCCTCTATTTTTCTTTTTTTTTTTTCCTGGCAGTTCCGTCAATACCCGCCAGCCTTTAAGAGACATCATGCAGCCAGGCGTCTCGGCTTGCGGCCACACCATCCTGAACTCGCCCGATCTCGTCAGATCTCGGAAGCTAAACGGGGCAGGACCTGGTCGGTACATGAATGTGAGACCTCCTGGAAATACCTGGTGCTGCAAGCTTTTACGTCTCCTGGGTAACTTTATCGTAGCTCTTAATACTCTCTATTTGTCTGGAGGAGATATAATTGAAGTATTGTACACGTACCCAGCTACTGTCAACATCCTTTGCTGCACTGATATTTTTCCATCCATTTTTCTTTTTTTTTTTTTTTTTTTTTTTTTTTTTGCTGGCAGTTCCGTCAATACCCGCCAGCCTTTAAGAGACATCATGCAGCCAGGGCTTTCGGCTTGCGGCCACACCGTCCTGAACGCGCCCGATCTCGTCAGATCTCGGAAGCTAAACGGTGCAGGGCCTGGTCAGTACTTGGATGGGAGACCTCCTAGAAATACCAGGTGCTGCAAGCTTTTTACGTCTCCTGGGTAACTTCATCGTAACTCTTAATACTCTCTATCTGTCTGGAGGAGATATAATTGAAGTATTGTACACGTACCCAGCTACTGTCAACACCATTTGCTGCACTGATATTTTTCCATCCATTTTTCTTTTTTCTTTTTTTCTTTTATTTTTTTGCTGGAAGTTCCGTCAATACCCGCCAACCTTTAAGAGACATCATGCAGCCAGGGCTTTCGGCTTGTGGACACACCGTCCTGAATGCGCCCGATCTCGTCAGATCTCGGAAGCTAAACGGTGCAGGGCCTGGTCAGTACTTGGATGGGAGACCTCCTAGAAATACCAGGTGCTGCAAGCTTTTTACGTCTCCTGGGTAACTTCATCGTAGCTCTTAATACTCTCTTTCTGTCTCCAGGAGATATAATTGAAGAATTGTACACGTACCCGGCTACTTTCAACACCCTTTGCTGCACTGGTATATTTCCCTCTATTTTTCTTTTTTTTTTTTGCTGGCAGTTCCGTCAATACCCGCCAGCCTTTAAGAGACATCATGCAGCCAGACATCTCGGCTTGCGGCCACACCGTCCTGAACGCGCCCGATCTTGTCAGATCTCGGAAGCTAAACGGGGCAGGACCTGGTCAGTACTTAAATGTGAGACCTCCTGGAAATACCAGGTGCTGCCAGCTTTTTACGTCTCCTGGGGAACTTCATCGTAGCTCTTAATACTCTCTATCTGTCCGGAGGAGATATAATTTAAGTATTGTACACGTACCCAGCTACTGTCAACACCCTTTGCTGCACTGATATTTTTCCATCCATTTTTTTTTTTTTTTTTTTTTTTTTTTTTGCTTGAAGTTCTGTCAATACCCGCCAACCTTTAAGAGACATCATGCAGCCAGGCGTCTCGGCTTGCGGCCACACCATCCTGAACTCGCCCGATCTCGTCAGATCTTGGAAGCTAAACGGGGCAGGACCTGGTCGGTACATGAATGTGAGACCTCCTGGAAATACCTGGTGCTGCAAGCTTTTACGTCTCCTGGGTAACTTTATCGTAGCTCTTAATACTCTCTATCTGTCTGGATGGAGATATAATTGAAGTATTGTACACGTACCCAGCTACTGTCAACACCCTTTGCTGCACTGATATTTTTCCATCCATTTTTCTTTTTTTTTTTTTTTTTCTGCTGGAAGTTCCGTCAATACCCGCCAACCTTTAAGAGACATAATGCAGCCAGGCCTCTGGGCTTGCGGCCACACCGTCCTGAATGCGCCCGATCTCGTCAGATCTCGGAAGCTAAACGGGGCAGGGCCTGGTCAGTACTTGGATGGGAGACCTCCTAGAAATACCAGGTGCTGCAAGCCTTTTACGTCTCCTGGGTAACTTCATCGTAGCTCTTAATACTCTCTATCTGTCCAGAGGAGATATAATTTAAGTATTGTACACGTACCCAGCTACTGTCAACACCCTTTGCTGCACTGATATTTTTCCATCCATTTTTATTTTTTATTTTTTTTTTTTTTTTGCTTGAAGTTCTGTCAATACCCGCCAACCTTTAAGAGACATCATGCAGCCAGGCATCTCGGCTTGCGGCCACACCATCCTGAACGTGCCCGATCTCGTCAGATCTCGGAAGCTAAACGGGGCAGGACCTGGTCAGTACATGAATGTGAGACCTCCTGGAAATACCTGGTGCTGCCAGCTTTTACGTCTCCTGGGTAACTTTATCGTAGCTCTTAATACTCTCTATCTGTCTGGAGGAGATATAATTGAAGTATTGTACACGTACCCAGCTACTGTCAACATCCTTTGCTGCACTGATATTTTTCCATCCATTTTTCTTTTTTTTTTTTTTTTCTGCTGGAAGTTCTGTCAATACCCGCCAACCTTTAAGAGACATCATGCAGCCAGGCATCTCGGCTTGCGGCCACACCGTCCTGAATGCGCCCGATCTCGTCAGATATCGGAAGCTAAACGGGGCAGGGCCTGGTCAGTACTTGGATGGGAGACCTCCTAGAAATACCAGGTGCTGCAAGCCTTTTACGTCTCCTGGGTAACTTCATCGTAGCTCTTAATACTCTCTTTCTGTCTCCAGGAGATATAATTGAAGAATTGTACACGTACTAGGCTACTTTCAACACCCTTTGCTGCACTGGTATATTTCCCTCTATTTTTCTTTTTTTTTTTTCCTGGCAGTTCCGTCAATACCCGCCAGCCTTTAAGAGACATCATGCAGCCAGGCATCTCGGCTTGCGGCCACACCATCCTGAACGTGCCCGATCTCGTCAGATCTCGGAAGCTAAACGGGGCAGGACCTGGTCAGTACATGAATGTGAGACCTCCTGGAAATACCTGGTGCTGCAAGCTTTTACGTCTCCTGGGTAACTTTATCGTATCTCTTAATACTCTCTATCTGTCTGGAGGAGATATAATTGAAGTATTGTACACGTACCCAGCTACTGTCAACACCCTTTGCTGCACTGATATTTTTCCATCCATTTTTATTTTTTTTATTTTTTTTTTTTTTGCTTGAAGTTCTGTCAATACCCGCCAACCTTTAAGAGACATCATGCAGCCAGGCATCTCGGCTTGCGGCCACACCATCCTGAACGTGCCCGATCTCGTCAGATCTCGGAAGCTAAACGGGGCAGGACCTGGTCAGTACATGAATGTGAGACCTCCTGGAAATACCTGGTGCTGCAAGCTTTTACGTCTCCTGGGTAACTTCATCGTAGCTCTTAATACTCTCTTTCTGTCTCCAGGAGATATAATTGAAGAATTGTACACGTACTAGGCTACTTTCAACACCCTTTGCTGCACTGGTATATTTCCCTCTATTTTTCTTTTTTTTTTTTGCTGGCAGTTCCGTCAATACCCGCCAGCCTTTAAGAGACATCATGCAGCCAGGCATCTCGGCTTGCGGCCACACCATCCTGAACGTGCCCGATCTCGTCAGATCTCGGAAGCTAAACGGGGCAGGACCTGGTCAGTACATGAATGTGAGACCTCCTGGAAATACCTGGTGCTGCAAGCTTTTACGTCTCCTGGGTAACTTTATCGTAGCTCTTAATACTCTCTATCTGTCTGGAGGAGATATAATTGAAGTATTGTACACGTACCCAGCTACTGTCAACATCCTTTGCTGCACTGATATTTTTCCATCCATTTTTCTTTTTTTTTTTTTTTTTTTTTTTTTTTTTGCTGGCAGTTCCGTCAATACCCGCCAGCCTTTAAGAGACATCATGCAGCCAGGGCTTTCGGCTTGCGGCCACACCGTCCTGAACGCGCCCGATCTCGTCAGATCTCGGAAGCTAAACGGTGCAGGGCCTGGTCAGTACTTAAATGTGAGACCTCCTGGAAATACCAGGTGCTGCCAGCTTTTTACGTCTCCTGGGTAACTTCATCGTAGCTCTTAATACTCTCTTTCTGTCTGGAGAAGATATAATTGAAGAATTGTACACGTACCCGGCTACTTTCAACACCCTTTGCTGCACTGGTATTTTTCCCTCTATTTTTCTTTTTTTTTTTTGCTGGCAGTTCCGTCAATACCCGCCAACCTTTAAGAGACATCATGCAGCCAGGCATCTTGGCTTGCGGCCACACCATCCTCAACGCTCCCGATCTCGTCAGATCTCGGAAGCTAAACGGGGCAGGGCCTGGTCAGTACTTGGATGGGAGACCTCCTAGAAATTCCAGGTGCTGCAAGCTTTTTACGTCTCCTGGGTAACTTTATCGTAGCTCTTAATACTCTCTATCTGTCTGGAGGAGATATAATTGAAGTATTGTACACGTACCCAGCTACTGTCAACACCCTTTGCTGCACTGATATTTTTCCATCCATTTTTCTTTTTTTTTTTTTTTTTTGCTGGAAGTTCCGTCAATACCCGCCAACCTTTAAGAGACATAATGCAGCCAGGCCTCTCGGCTTGCGGCCACACCGTCCTGAATGCGCCCGATCTCGTCAGATCTCGGAAGCTAAACGGGGCAGGGCCTGGTCAGTACTTGGATGGGAGACCTCCTAGAAATACCAGGTGCTGCAAGCCTTTTACGTCTCCTGGGTAACTTCATCGTAGCTCTTAATACTCTCTTTCTGTCTCCAGGAGATATAATTGAAGAATTGTACACGTACTAGGCTACTTTCAACACCCTTTGCTGCACTGGTATATTTCCCTGTATTTTTCTTTTTTTTTTTTTTGCTGGCAGTTCCGACAATACCCGCCAGCCTTTAAGAGACATCATGCAGCCAGGCATCTCGGCTTGCGGCAAAACCATCCTGAACGCGCCCGATCTCGTCAGATCTCGGAAGCTAAACGGGGCAGGACCTGGTCAGTACATGAATGTGAGACCTCCTGGAAATACCTGGTGCTGCAAGCTTTTACGTCTCCTGGGTAACTTTATCGTAGCTCTTAATACTCTCTATCTGTCTGGAGGAGATATAATTGAAGTATTGTACACGTACCCAGCTACTGTCAACATCCTTTGCTGCACTGATATTTTTCCATCCATTTTTCTTTTTTTTTTTTTTTTCTGCTGGAAGTTCCGTCAATACCCGCCAACCTTTAAGAGACATAATGCAGCCAGGCCTCTCGGCTTGCGGCCACACCGTCCTGAATGCGCCCGATCTCGTCAGATCTCGGAAGCTAAACGGGGCAGGGCCTGGTCAGTACTTGGATGGGAGACCTCCTAGAAATACCAGGTGCTGCAAGCCTTTTACGTCTCCTGGGTAACTTCATCGTAGCTCTTAATACTCTCTTTCTGTCTCCAGGAGATATAATTGAAGAATTGTACACGTACTAGGCTACTTTCAACACCCTTTGCTGCACTGGTATATTTCCCTCAATTTTTCTTTTTTTTTTTTGCTGGCAGTTCCGTCAATACCCGCCAGCCTTTAAGAGACATCATGCAGCCAGGCATCTCGGCTTGCGGCCACACCATCCTGAACGTGCCCGATCTCGTCAGATCTCGGAAGCTAAACGGGGCAGGACCTGGTCAGTACATGAATGTGAGACCTCCTGGAAATACCTGGTGCTGCAAGCTTTTACGTCTCCTGGGTAACTTTATCGTAGCTCTTAATACTCTCTATCTGTCTGGAGGAGATATAATTGAAGTATTGTACACGTACCCAGCTACTGTCAACATCCTTTGCTGCACTGATATTTTTCCGTCCATTTTTTTTTTTTTTTTTTTTTTTTTTTTTTTTGCTGGACGTTCCGTCAATACCCGCCAGCCTTTAAGAGACATCATGCAACCAGGCCTCTCGGTTTGCGGACACACAGTCCTGAACCCGCCCGATCTCGGAAGATCTCGGAAACTAAATGGGGCAGGGCCTGGTCAGTACTTGGATGGGAGACCTTCTGGAAATACCAGGTGCTGCCAGCTTTTTACGTCTCCTGGGGAACTTCATCGTAGCTCTTAATACTCTCTTTCTGTCTGGAGAATATATAATTGAAGAATTGTACACGTACCCGGCTACTTTCAACACCCTTTGCTGCACTGGTATTTTTCCCTCTATTTTTCTTTTTTTTTTTGGCTGGCAGTTCCGTCAATACCCGCCAGCCTTTAAGAGACATCATGCAGCCAGGCATCTCGGCTTGCAGCCACACCATCCTGAACGCGCCCGATCTCGTCAGATCTCGGAAGCTAAATGGGGCAGGACCTGGTCAGTACATGAATGTGAGACCTCCTGGAAATACCTCGTGCTGCAAGCTTTTACGTCTCCTGGGTAACTTTATCGTAGCTCTTAATACTCTCTATCTGTCTGGAGGAGATTTAATTGAAGTATTGTACACGTACCCAGCTACTGTCAACACCCTTTGCTGCACTGATATTTTTCCATCCATTTTTTTTTTTTTTTTTTGCTGGAAGTTCCGTCAATACCCGCCAACCTTTAAGAGACATCATGCAGCCAGGACTTTCGGCTTGCGGCCACACCATCCTGAACTCGCCCGATCTCGTCAGATCTTGGAAGCTAAACGGGGCAGGACCTGGTCAGTACATGAATGTGAGACCTCCTGGAAATACCTGGTCCTGCAAGCTTTCACGTCTCCTGGGTAACTTTATCGTAGCTCTTAATACTCTCTATCTGTCTGGAGGAGATATAATTGAAGTATTGTACACGTACCCAGCTACTGTCAACACCCTTTGCTGCACTGATATTTTTCCATCCATTTTTCTTTTTTTTTTTTTTTTTGCTGGAAGTTCCGTCAATACCCGCCAGCCTTTAAGAGACATCATGCAGCCAGACATCTCGGCTTGCGGCCACACCGTCCTGAACGCGCCCGATCTCGTCAGATCTCGGAAGCTAAACGGGGCAGGACCTGGTCAGTACTTGAATGTGAGACCTCCTGGAAATACCTGGTGCTGCAAGCTTTTACGTCTCCTGGGTAACTTTATCGTAGCTCTTAATACTCTCTATCTGTCTGGAGGAGATATAATTGAAGAATTGTACACGTACCCAGCTACTGTCAACACCATTTGCTGCACTGATATTTTTCCCTCCATTTTTCTTTTTTCTTTTGTTTTTTGCTGGAAGTTCCATCAATACCCTCCAGCCTTTAAGACACATCATGCAGCCAGGCCTCTTGGCTTGAGGCCACACCGTCCTGAAGACGCAAGATCTCGTCAGATCTCGGAAGAGAAACTAGGCAGGGCCTGGTCAGTAATTGGATGGGTGACCTCCTGGAAATACCAGGTGCTGAAAGCTTTTTACATCTCCTGGGTAACTTCAGAGTAGCTCTTAATACTCTCATTCAGTCTGGAGGAGATATAATTGAAGAATTGTACATGTACCCGGCTACTTTCAACACCCTGTCCTGCACTGATATTTTTCCCTCCATTTTTCTATTTATTTATTTTTTATTTTTTGCTGGAAGTTCCGTCAATACCCGCTAGCCTTTAAGAGACATCATGCAGCCCGGCCTCTTGGCTTGCGGCCACACCGTCCTGAACACGCCCGATCTCGTCAGATCTCGGAAGCCAATCGGGGCAGGGCCTGGTCAGTACTTGGATGGGAGACCTCCTGGAAATACCAGGTGCTGCATGCTTTTTACGTCTCCTGGGAAACTTCATCGTAGCTCTTAATACTCTCTATCTGTCTGGAGGAGATATAATTGAAGTATTGTACACGTACCCGGCTACTTTCAACAGCCTTTGCTGCACTGATATTTTTCCCTCCATTTTTCTTTTTTCTTTTTTTTTTTGCTGGAAGTTCCGTCAATACCCGCCAGCCTTAAAAAGACATCATGCAGCCGGGCCTCTCGGCTTTTGGCCACACCGTCCTGAATGCGCATGATATCGTCAGATCTCGGAAGCTAAACGGGGCAGGACCTGGTCAGTACTTGAATGTGAGACCTCCTGGAAATACCAGGTGCTGCAAGCTTTTACGTCTCCTGGGTAACTTTATCGTAGCTCTTAATACTCTCTTTCAGTCTGCAGGAGATATAATTGAAGAATTGTACACGTACCCGGCTACTTTCAACACCCTTTCCTGCACTGATATTTTTCCCTCCATTTTTCTATTTTTTTTTTATTTTTTTTTGCTGGAAGTTCCGTCAATACCCGCCAACCTTTAAGAGACATCATGCAGCCAGGCCTTTCGGCTTGCGGCCACACCATCCTGAACTCGCCCGATCTCGTCAGATCTTGGAAGCTAAACGGGGAAGGACCTGGTCGGTACATGAATGTGAGACCTCCTGGAAATACCTGGTGCTGCAAGCTTTTATGTCTCCTGGGTAACTTTATCGTAGCTCTTAATACTCTCTATCTGTCTGGAGGAGATATATTTGAAGTATTGTACACGTACCCAGCTACTGTCAACACCCTTTGCTGCACTGATATTTTTCCATCCATTTTTCTTTTTTTTTTTTTTTTTTGCTGGAAGTTCCGTCAATACCCGCCAACCTTTAAGAGACATCATGCAGCCAGGCCTCTCGGCTTGCGGCCACACCGTCCTGATTGCGCCCGATCTCGTCAGATCTCGGAAGCTAAACGGGGCAGGGCCTGGTCAGTACTTGGATGGGAGACCTCCTAGAAATACCAGGTGCTGCAAGCCTTTTACGTCTCCTGGGTAACTTCATCGTAGCTCTTAATACTCTCTTTCTGTCTCCAGGAGATATAATTGAAGAATTGTACACGTACTAGGCTACTTTCAACACCCTTTGCTGCACTGATATTTTTCCCTCCATTTTTCTTTTTATTTTATTTTTTTGCTGGAAGTTCCGTCAATATCCGCCAGCCTTTAAGAGACATCATGCAGCCAGGCCTCTTGGCTTGTAGTCACACCGTCCTGAACGCGCCCGATCATATCAGATTTCGGAAGCTAAACGGGGCAGGGCCTGGTCAGTACTTGGATGTGTGACCTCCTGGAAATACCAGGTGCTGCAAGCTTTTTACTTCTCCTGGGTAACTTCATCGTAGCTCTTAATACTCTCTTTCTTTCTCCAGGAGATATAATTGAAGAATTGTACACGTACCCGGCTACTTTCAACACCCTGTGCTGCACTGGTATATTTCCCTCTATTTTTCTTTTTTTTTTTTGCTGGCAGTTCCGTCAATACCCGCCAGCCTTTAAGAGACATCATGCAGCCAGGCATCTCGGCTTGCGGCCACACCATCCTGAACGCGCCTGATCTCGTCAGATCTCGGAAGCTAAACGGGGCAGGACCTGGTCAGTACATGAATGTGAGACCTCCTGGAAATACCTGGTGCTGCAAGCTTTTACGTCTCCTGGGTAACTTTATCGTAGCTCTTAATACTCTCTATCTGTCTGGAGGAGATATAATTGAAGTATTGTACACGTACCCGGCTACTTTCAAAACCCATTACTGGACTGATATTTTTCCCTCCATTTTTCTTTTTCTTTTTTTTTTTTTTTTTTTTTTGCTGGAAGTTCCGTCAATACCCGCCAGCCATTAAGAGACATCATGTAGCCAGGCTTCTCGGCTTGCGGCCACACCGTCCTGAATGCGCCCGATCTCGTCAGATCTCGGAAGCTAAACGGGGCAGGGCCTGGTCAGTACTTGGATGGGAGACCTCCTAGAAATACCAGGTGCTGCAAGCTTTTTACGTCTCCTGGGTAACTTCATCGTAGCTCTTAATACTCTCTTTCTGTCTGGAGGAGATATAATTGAAGAATTGTACACGTACTAGGCTACTTTCAACAGCCTTTGCTGCACTGATATTTTTCCCTCCATTTTTCTTTTTATTTTATTTTTTTGCTGGAAGTTCCGTCAATATCCGCCAGCCTTTAAGAGACATCATGCAGCCAGGCCTCTTGGCTTGTAGTCACACCGTCCTGAACGCGCCCGATCATATCAGATTTCGGAAGCTAAACGGGGCAGGGCCTGGTCAGTACTTGGATGTGTGACCTCCTGGAAATACCAGGTGCTGCAAGCTTTTTACGTCTCCTGGGTAACTTAATCGTAGCTCTTAATACTCTCTTTCTTTCTCCAGGAGATATAATTGAAGAATTGTACACGTACCCGGCTACTTTCAACACCCTGTGCTGCACTGGTATATTTCCCTCTATTTTTCTTTTTTTTTTTTGCTGGCAGTTCCGTCAATACCCGCCAGCCTTTAAGAGACATCATGCAGCCAGGCATCTCGGCTTGCGGCCACACCATCCTGAACGCGCCCGATCTCGTCAGATCTCGGAAGCTAAACGGGGCAGGACCTGGTCAGTACATGAATGTGAGACCTCCTGGAAATACCTGGTGCTGCAAGCTTTTACTTCTCCTGGGTAACTTTATCGTAGCTCTTAATACTCTCTATCTGTCTGGAGGAGATATAATTGAAGTATTGTACACGTACCCGGCTACTTTCAAAACCCATTACTGCACTGATATTTTTCCCTCCATTTTTCTTTTTCTTTTTTTTTTTTTTTTTTTTTTGCTGGAAGTTCCGTCAATACCCGCCAGCCATTAAGAGACATCATGTAGCCAGGCCTCTCGGCTTGCGGCCACACCGTCCTGAATGCGCCCGATCTCGTCAGATCTCGGAAGCTAAACGGGGCAGGGCCTGGTCAGTACTTGGATGGGAGACCTCCTAGAAATACCAGGTGCTGCAAGCTTTTTACGTCTCCTGGGTAACTTCATCGTAGCTCTTAATACTCTCTTTCTGTCTGGAGGAGATATAATTGAAGAATTGTACACGTACTAGGCTACTTTCAACAGCCTTTGCTGCACTGATATTTTTCCCTCCATTTTTCTTTTTATTTTATTTTTTTGCTGGAAGTTCCGTCAATATCCGCCAGCCTTTAAGAGACATCATGCAGCCAGGCCTCTTGGCTTGTAGTCACACCGTCCTGAACGCGCCCGATCATATCAGATTTCGGAAGCTAAACGGGGCAGGGCCTGGTCAGTACTTGGATGTTTGACCTCCTGGAAATACCAGGTGCTGCAAGCTTTTTACGTCTCCTGGGTAACTTCATCGTAGCTCTTAATACTCTCTTTCTTTCTCCAGGAGATATAATTGAAGAATTGTACACGTACCCGGCTACTTTCAACACCCTGTGCTGCACTGGTATATTTCCCTCTATTTTTCTTTTTTTTTTTTGCTGGCAGTTCCGTCAATACCCGCCAGCCTTTAAGAGACATCATGCAGCCAGGCATCTCGGCTTGCGGCCACACCATCCTGAACGCGCCCGATCTCGTCAGATCTCGGAAGCTAAACGGGGCAGGACCTGGTCAGTACATGAATGTGAGACCTCCTGGAAATACCTGGTGCTGCAAGCTTTTACTTCTCCTGGGTAACTTTATCGTAGCTCTTAATACTCTCTATCTGTCTGGAGGAGATATAATTGAAGTATTGTACACGTACCCGGCTACTTTCAAAACCCATTACTGCACTGATATTTTTCCCTCCATTTTTCTTTTTCTTTTTTTTTTTTTTTTTTTTTGCTGGAAGTTCCGTCAATACCCGCCAGCCATTAAGAGACATCATGTAGCCAGGCCTCTCGGCTTGCGGCCACACCGTCCTGAATGCGCCCGATCTCGTCAGATCTCGGAAGCTAAACGGGGCAGGGCCTGGTCAGTACTTGGATGGGAGACCTCCTAGAAATACCAGGTGCTGCAAGCTTTTTACGTCTCCTGGGTAACTTCATCGTAGCTCTTAATACTCTCTTTCTGTCTGGAGGAGATATAATTGAAGAATTGTACACGTACTAGGCTACTTTCAACAGCCTTTGCTGCACTGATATTTTTCCCTCCATTTTTCTTTTTATTTTATTTTTTTGCTGGAAGTTCCGTCAATATCCGCCAGCCTTTAAGAGACATCATGCAGCCAGGCCTCTTGGCTTGTAGTCACACCGTCCTGAACGCGCCCGATCATATCAGATTTCGGAAGCTAAACGGGGCAGGGCCTGGTCAGTACTTGGATGTGTGACCTCCTGGAAATACCAGGTGCTGCAAGCTTTTTACGTCTCCTGGGTAACTTCATCGTAGCTCTTAATACTCTCTTTCTTTCTCCAGGAGATATAATTGAAGAATTGTACACGTACCCGGCTACTTTCAACACCCTGTGCTGCACTGGTATATTTCCCTCTATTTTTCTTTTTTTTTTTTGCTGGCAGTTCCGTCAATACCCGCCAGCCTTTAAGAGACATCATGCAGCCAGGCATCTCGGCTTGCGGCCACACCATCCTGAACGCGCCCGATCTCGTCAGATCTCGGAAGCTAAACGGGGCAGGACCTGGTCAGTACATGAATGTGAGACCTCCTGGAAATACCTGGTGCTGCAAGCTTTTACTTCTCCTGGGTAACTTTATCGTAGCTCTTAATACTCTCTATCTGTCTGGAGGAGATATAATTGAAGTATTGTACACGTACCCGGCTACTTTCAAAACCCATTACTGCACTGATATTTTTCCCTCCATTTTTCTTTTTCTTTTTTTTTTTTTTTTTTTTTTGCTGGAAGTTCCGTCAATACCCGCCAGCCATTAAGAGACATCATGTAGCCAGGCCTCTCGGCTTGCGGCCACACCGTCCTGAATGCGCCCGATCTCGTCAGATCTCGGAAGCTAAACGGGGCAGGGCCTGGTCAGTACTTGGATGGGAGACCTCCTAGAAATACCAGGTGCTGCAAACTTTTTACGTCTCCTGGGTAACTTCATCGTAGCTCTTAATACTCTCTTTCTGTCTCCAGGAGATATAATTGAAGAATTGTACACGTACCCGGCTACTTTCAACACCCTTTGCTGCACTGGTATATTTCCCTCTATTTTTCTTTTTTTTTTTTGCTGGCAGTTCCGTCAATACCCGCCAGCCTTTAAGAGACATCATGCAGCCAGGCCTCTTGGTTTGCGGCCACACCATCCTGAACGCGCCCAATCTCATCAGATCTCGGAAGCTAAACGGGGCAGTGTCTATTCTGTACTTGGATGGGAGACCTCCTGGAAATACCAGGTGCTGCAAGCTTCTTACGTCTCCTGGGTAACTTCATCATAGCTCTTAATACTCTCTTTCTGTCTGGAGGAGATATAATTGAAGAATTGTACACGTACCCGGCTACTTTCAACTCCCTTTGCTGCACTGATATTTTTCCCTCCATTTTTCTTTTTTCTTCTTTATTTTGCTGGAAGTTCTGTCAATATCCTCCAGCCTTTAAGAGACATCATGCAGCCAGGCATCTCGGCTTGTGGCCACACCATCCTGAATGCGCACGATCTCGTCAGATCTCGGAAGCTAAACGGGGCAGGGCCTGGTCAGTACTTAGATGGGAGACCTCCTGGAGATACCAGGTGCTGCAAGCTTTTTACATCACTTGGGTAACTTCATCGTAGCTCTTCATACTCGCTTTCTGTCTGGAGGAGATATAATTGAAGTATTGTACACGTACCCAGCTACATTTAACACCCTTTGCTGCACTGATATTTTTCCCTCCATTTTTCTTATTTCTTTTTTTTTTGCTGGAACTTCCGTCAATACCCGCCAGCCTTTAAGAGACTTCATACATCCAGGCCTCTAGGTTTGCGGCCACACCGTCCTGAACGCGCCCGATCTCATCAGATCTCGGAAGCTAAACGGGGCAAGACCTGGTCAGTACTTGGATGGGAGACCTTCTGGAAATACCTGGTGCTGCAAGCTTCTTAGTCTCCTGAGTAACTTCATTGTAGCTCTTAATACTCTCTTTCTGTCAGGAGAAGATACAATTGAAGAAATGTACACGTACCCGGCAACTTTCAACACCCTTTGCTGCACTGATATTTTTCCCTCCATTTTTCATTTTTCTTTTTTTTTTTGCTGGAAGGTCCGTCAAAACCCGCCCGCCTTTAAGAGACATCATGCTGCCAGGCGTCTCGGCTTGCGGCCACGCCGTCCTGAACGCGACCGATCTCATCAGATCTCGGAAGCTATACAGGGCAGGGCCTGGTCAGTACTTGGATGGGTGACCTCCTGGAAATACCAGGTGCTGCAAGCTTTATACGTCTCCTGGGTAACATCATCGTAGATCTTAATACTCTCTTTCTGTCTGGAGGAGATATAATTGAAGAAATGTACACGTACCCGGCTACTTTCAACACCCTTTGCTGAACTGATATTTTTCCCTCCATTTTTCTTTTTTTATTTGCTGGAAGTTCCGTCAACACCCGTCAGCCTTTAAGAGACATCATGCAGCCAGGCCTCTCGGCTTGCGGCTACACCGTCCTGGACGCACCCCGTCTCGTCAGATCTCGGAAGCTAAACGGGGCATGGCCTGGTCAGTACTTGGATGGGAGATCTCCTAGAAATACCAGGTGCTGCAAGCTTTTTACGTCTCCTGGGTAACTTCATCGTAGCTCTTAATACTCTCTTTCTGTCTGGAGGAGATATAATTGAAGAATTGTACACGTTCCCGGCTACTTTCAACACCCTTTCCTGCACTGTTATTTTTCCCTCCATTTTTTTATTTTTTTATTTTTTATTTTTTGCTGGAAATTCCGTCAATACCCGCCAGCCTTTAAGAGACATCATGCAGCCAGGCATCTCGGCTTGCGGCCACACCGTCCTGAACGTGCCCGGTCTCGTCAGACCTTGGAAACTAAACGGGCCAGGGCCTGGTTAGTACTTGGATGGGTGACCTCCAGGAAATACCAGGTGATGCAAGCTTTTTACGTCTCCTGGGTATCTTCATCGTAGCTCTTAATACTCTTTATCTGTCTGGAGGAGATATAATTGAAGTATTGTACACTTTGTCTTAGGGACAGTCTGGCTAGCAGTGACTGAGTGGTTGACAGACGACAAGCAACGGAATGTACGTGCTCTGTGATGTCATAGCAGTCAGCTGAGAGAGGCTCGTGATGTCATCGCTGAGCTGTCTGTCTGTCTGTCTGTCTCTCTCTCTCTCTTTCTCTCTCTCTCTCTCTCTCTCTCTTCCTCTCAATTCAATTCATTTGTATTGTCAAAGCAATTGGACATACATACATATATATATATATATATATATATATATATATATATACATACATACATACATCCATACATGCTAGAAAGTCATTACTATGTTATCTTAAAGGCTAACTAAGCAGAACATATATCATTATAGAACAGAGTTCATAGGTCAACACATGGTTTTAGGGAACAGGCACGTAGGTCATACCGTTTGACAATGTCTCCAAGGTTCTCATCGTAAATAACAAACAGAAATCAAACTATCTTCTGGGCTGACCTTCTAGCTTGACCGTATCTTTCTTAAGTATACAAGAGAGAAAAACAGGTGTAAGAAAATAATTTCTAATTTTCCTTCTACACATATATACATACATACATACATATGTAGCGTTATGTTGGGTGTATTTGGATAAGAGCATTTGGGCTCTGAGCTGAAGCACTGATCTAAAGAAGACCTCTCCCCCCCCAAAGTTATCAGATTTCCTTAGCTCATCAGCTTGGAACTGGTTTGCATCAAAGTGACAGTTTTGGGGAGGATGGCACCGAGAAGAGGCCAAATAGTTTGGAATTCTGCTATGAGATGTCTGGAGAAAGGGGCCTGTAGGTGATAAAAACTCTTTGAAGTGGATGAGAGCCGAAATCCCGACATA
Organism: Amia ocellicauda; assembly: GCF_036373705.1. Lineage (NCBI taxonomy): Eukaryota > Metazoa > Chordata > Actinopteri > Amiiformes > Amiidae > Amia > Amia ocellicauda. Next base: position 2,009,609 of record NW_027102823.1, read on the forward strand.
GAGCTACGAACCCAGGCCAACCGGCATTTCCAAAAGATGGCATGGATTGACATCAGTCATAAATAAAGCCTCCCTCCAATAGGACACTGGGGGCTGAAACCGAAATCCAATCTCAAGAACTCAGGGACCAATCACCTACTGATCTGACAGACTATAAGGAACAGCGGACAGTCTTTCTCTCTCTCTCTCTCTCACCTGAACCAGAAACTCGCTGCCACAGCTCAACCTGTAGCTCTGTTGCCAGAACCGGAATCAGAAACCAACCAAGTCTTTGCCGGCAACAGAAGAGTTAAACTATGAGAAGGAGATTGAGCGAAGAATTATTTTAAAGGACTTTATTAAATAAATAACTTCACAGACCCACCTGATCAGTGGAGTTTTACAGCTGGACAATTGACTAAGTCGACTGAATACGAAAGTGTCAGTCACTTAAATAGCTATTTGAGTCTTAAGAAACTTGACCCTTGGAACAAACAGGGCCCTGCTTTCCTCAAAGACTTCGTCTTCAAGTAACTACGGTGGAACCATGCTTACAAAGAAGATTTTGTGCACAACCTTGGAGCCTTCAAACCAATGGAAAATCTGTTTGGAAACGACTCTACATTCCCGAAACCCCAACTTCCAGGTGCATCGACTGAGTGGAAGTTCTTGGACAAAGCCGAACCGGACTGCCTTTGTTCCAAACCACACGGACCTCGTGCCGTGTGCTGTTATCTGAGCCCGAAGCCAGAGAGGCCTCTCTGCGACGAAGTTCACATAAGTTTAACAGTTTGGAGTTTGTGATTCATGACATTTGAGAAATCAATTAGAAATGTTAATCTGTGATTCATAACTCTAGAATGTGTAATATCATTTAGTTTTCTTAAATATAAATGTGAGTTGCATTAAACTGTTTTGTTGATAATTTTAGAAATAAAATCTGTCAACGCCGAGAAATATCTTCTCATTCCTGTTTAACTGTTTAGTCTGAAATTGACACAAGTTAATAGACATTAGATTATTGGTGGCCCTGCCTATCCTTAATCATTGAATAATAATCAGTTAAGGGAAATTGTGGTAACAAATAGGATCTTTCTCGGCACCTAAACGTAAATGAGACTGATATATATATAACGAGAAGTTACCTGACATAAATACTAACCTGCGTAGTTATTTAATGTCTGACTAATAATACTAACGAGAGACTCACCTTCGTCTTACTAACCGGTGTTGTAGTCAATGTGTTTATAACCTTTTTTGTTTAACGATTTGTTAAACGGAATGTACGTGCTCTGTGATGTCATAGCAGTAAGCTGAGAGAGGCTCGTCATGTCATCGCTGAGCTGGCTGGCTGGCTTTCTGTGTGTGTGTGTGTGTGTGTGTGTGTGTCTCTCTGTCTGTCTGTCTGTCTGTCTCTCTCTCTCTCTCTCTTACTCTCTCTCTCTCCCTCTCAATTCAATTCATTTGTATTGTCAAAGCAATTGGACATGCATACATACATACATACATATATATGGAAAATAAACAATATGTGTACATCTCTTTCTGCATTAGTGGTGCCCTCACAGATGTGCAAGTTACATGACAGACAGACAGACAGACACACACACACTTTCACACACAGACAGACAGACACAGACACACACAGAAACACACACACATACTTTGACAGACAGACAGACAGACACACGCATATTATGGGTCTTTGTTGGGTAGTGAAATGGGTAGCATCAGTCGCAGTGTGGGTAATGTCAGGGAGCCAATCATAGTCCCCGTTATTTGCATATCGTGGCGCAAAGCATTCTGGGAAAAGCAACTAAACACGTTTAGTCATGTATTTGTCCATAGTTTACACATGAGATGAAAGAGACAGTATGACGTATTGAGCACCTGGTATTCCTCATGTGTATGTGAGGGGCAGAGGAACCGGATCCCAAGTGTGCGTCCCAGGTGCTATAGGTTTCAAAGCATGCAGGGGAATAGGCACCCCACCCTGACACCTATAGAAGACTGGATAGGGAGATATAAATAGCAATGGGGAGACTCTTGTACTTGGTGTGGCTCTATCCATATAGTGGGGCCAGCAGCCACTTAGCAGGTGCAGCAATAGAAGCTCAGCCTGGGGAGACTGGATTTAGCATTTCCTCTCCATTTTGATAACTATCCATAATCATTTCTGCAAAATACTTCTATGATACCTATGTATGTTTTTTACTTGTACTATATTATACTATCAAGTATCAGTGTACACATACAATGTGACCTGTTACATTAATACAGAGGCCACGGAAGGCCAGATCACTAATAGCCACTGTCCCCTGATATTACACTTTTTTACAATCACTTTGGCACTCATTTCAGAACCTTGATGTCATTTTTCAAAACTCTAGACACTAAACTCACACCCGATGATCAAAATGCACATTTTTCAAAACTCTAACACTTTTTTACAATTGCTTGGATACAATACACATCAACCTCAGATCATTTGTTCATTGAACTAAAATGACACAACTTAACATCAAAGTATTACCATTTCAAAATGCAATTCACACATTACATCTGAGATCACTGTCTATTCATTTCATTACAAAGATCTAACTATCAATTGATACAGCTGCTCAAAATGATAAGTGACTGTTGCATTACTCTTAATGCATAATTTTATGGAAACTGACAAACAATATTCCATGTTTCGATCATGAAAGTTTCAGGATAATGAGATCCATTGACATCAATAAACGAGGAGCATGAACCAGTTGGACTACATTATCTATGGATGTAATATTTCATCATCATTCATCATCATGTAGCACTTTTCCACACCATGTTTGCAGTGTGGAAGGAAAGTTAGAAATTCTTTCTCTAATACCTGTTTTTCTCTCTTGTATACTTAAGAAAGATAAGGTCAAGCTAGAAGGTCAGGCCAGAAGGTAGTTTGATTTCTGTTTGTTATTTACGATGAGAATCTTGGAGACAATGTCAAACAGTATGATTGAAGTGCCTGCTCCCTAATCCATGTGTTGATCTATGAACTCTGTCCTATAATGATATAAATTCTGCTTAGCTAACTTTTAAGATAACATAGTAATGACTTTCTGATTATAACCAGCTCTTTGATTTTTGTGTATAAAAGCTCTGACTGTTAAAATGAAGGCAGAGCGACTTTGGGATCTACTTGAGTCACTGTTCCTCTCCACGCTGCGTGTATTAAAGGCATTGCAACTAACGCTCCAACCTGGTTGAAGATGATTGTTCTTCCACATCAGATTTGACATTACTGTATGTATGCAGGCCCTTGTAATTGCTTTTCCAATACTGCCAACTGGTTATTGATGATTGATTTCACATTGTGGTACGAGTATCGAGTGAAATGAGTGCTATCCACCCCAGCAACACAGTGATAACATGGAGCCGGCAGGTCATCCAGGTCACAATAGAGGTCAAGCAGTGGGAGGAGGAAGACGTGGTGGTCAAAGGAATGGAAGGGGACATGCACCCCTTCTGAGAGGTGGTCGTGGGCCTCGTCATAGAGGAGGGCTTAGGCCTCACCAGAGAGGCAGCCATGGGCCTCATTTGAGAGGTGTTGGGGGAACGTGGTAGAGGACAAGGCCACGGACCAGACAGCGGCAGCAACAGCAAATAGTGTCCAGTGAAATCCGAGAAATAGTTGTAGAGCATGTTGTAAATCATGGCATGACCATGACTGAGGCAGCTACAATGATTCAATCAAACCTCAGAATCAACTCAGGATCAACTGTGGCCTCAATCATCAGAAATTTCCGTACTGAGAAGCGGCAAGTCTTCAGCATGCACTAAACATTAGGCTACTCTCAATTGTCAAATGACTGTATACTGCATACCAATGTGTAGCACAGAGTATAGTGTGCCTTTTGAAAGAAATGCAGACAGAGTGAAGCAGCTGATGACTGAGTATGTTCAGGTATGTTCAGTTTCAAGATGCCTCTTGTGAAAAATGGTTGTGAGAACCTGAACCTGAACACAGGGCTGATGGAAATTCAGAAGTACAGTAATCAATCCTTTGTTTTACACTAAGCCAGGTGAGGAACACTGCAGTTGACATTTTACTGTAGTTTTGTTCTTTTTTGTAGCTAATTATTGTTGCATGGATTCAAAGAAACCTATGGTGTGATTTGATTGTATTGCATCAATACATTTCAGATTTTGTTCAATGATTCCACTGTGTCTGTAGTATTCTCTCTACTAGTCCTTTTACAGTGATGTATTTATGTGTAGTACCATAATGAAACATGTATCACATATTTTGTACTACAATATTTAATGATTGTACGAACAACTACACAGTGAAACTATCGGTATCTTCTGTGTGGGTGATCTAAATAAATGTTACTATGGTATTTCATGATAAATGAATTATTTGAACCAACAAGTCTGCAAGTGCAAGGTTTCTTTAAAGATATGAATGCACAATGCAATGTTTTGAACATTGGACAGCCTGTGTTACAAGTGATGACCGTTTTGAGTTTTGTGTCTAGAGTTTTGAAAAATGACATCAAGGTTCTGAAATTAGTGACAAAGTGATTGTAAAAAACTGTATATTCATCCTATTTAATGTGCTCTTTTAAAATGTACTTTTCTTTTTTATGTTGCCATTTCTGTTCTACCAATGTTTCAGTTGTTAGCCAAAGATTGACAGAGTACATCTCATACACACAGGCCAGACAGCAAGGATTTCTTTTTGAAATTCAATTACAAATGCTGCATGAACTCATCAATACGATTAGAGCTCCTGAAAGCAATATAACTAACTCACTCTACAGCATCTCATTAGCAGTGAAAAGAAACCAAGAAAGTTGGGACAGTCGACTGTTTACCACTATGTAACATCACCTTTTCTTTTAATAACACTTATTAAGCACTTGGGCACTGAAGACACCACTTGGTTAAGTTTAGCAAGTGGGATTTCCCCCCATTCATCCATTATGCATTTCCTCAGCTGCGCAACTGCACAGGGCCTTCGTTGTCTTAATTTGCACTTCATAGTGCGCCACACATTCTCAATTCGGAGACAGGTCAGGACTGCAGGCAGGCCATGCTAGCACCCGCACTCTCTGCCTACGCAACCATGCGCTTGTAATCTGGGCAGAATGTGGTTTGGCGTTATCCTGCTGAAAAATGCAGGGATGTCCCTGGAAAAGACGATGTCTGGATGGCAGCATATGTTGCTCCAAAATGTGTACATCTCTTTCTGCAAAAATGGTGCCCTCACAGATGTGCGAGTTACATGACAGACAGACACTCATACACACTGTCACACCCACACACACACACACACTTTCACAGACAGACACACGCACACACACTCACTTTCACACAGAGACAGACACACAAACACAGAGACAGACACACACACACTCACTTTCACACAGAGACACACAAACACATACACTTTCACACAGACACACACACACATACATACATACATACATACATATATAAGGAAAAGAAACAATACATTTAAAAATCACAAAAAGATGTAATAAAGTACAGAAAATCTAAATGTAATAAAATGTGATCTTTAATACACACAAATATGTATGGCTGGTCGGATGCGTCTTGGACTCGGGTTCCTCTTCATTACGTATAATGCTTTTGCCTTTTGCTATAGCTTTCCGTGGAGGGGATCGTGGGTGAGTTTGTACCATTCTTGGGGGGCTCTGCCTTGTTGGGGCGGAGCTGTGATCCAGGTGAACAGCAGATCGGACATAGGTGGGCATGTGGGCGGAGGAGGAAGGCCGGTCAAGCAAATAAGCTTGCTAAGGTACGCAGCAGCAGCAAGCAGCCCCACCATCCAGTCAGCCAGCCAGTCTGGCTGGCAGTGACTGAGTGGTTGACAGACGGCAAGCAACGGAATGTACGTGCTCTGTGATGTCATAGGAGTCACCTGAGAGAGATGTTTGTGATGTCATCGCTGAGCTGGCTGGCTCTGTGTGTCTTGCTGGCTGTGTGTGTGTGTGTGAGAGAGAGAGAGACTTTTTGACTTTTATCAGACTTCATTGCCTGTTTGCAACACGCAATAATTCATACAAAAGAAAATAAATAAATAAAAAATAGTGTTCCCCTTTGTTTGTCTCCCCCCAACAAGCATTAACTCCGCCACTGATCTGTACACTTTTAAAGAAAGCAACCCAATACACACAACAAAACAACCATCAAATACTAAACCCTATAAATGAATTACATAATAAAAACCAACTCCCCGTCATACAATTCACAAAGGGCATCATTAATACACCAGACCTGTTCAAAAATCAGCCTGTAATAGTTAAACTCTAGTCTGACTCTGCACTTGACCAGCATGGCAAACACTCTCACTGCATCCTCACTGCCCTCCCCACACACTCTGTTCTTCCTAGTCTTATAGACGGCCATTTTAGCCTGGCCCAGCAAGAAGTTTACCAGCTGGTCCACATGTTTGGTCTTTCTGGTGTATCGCGCCCCTAAAATAAAAACCTTTGTGTTAAAAATCAGGTTAAGATCAGTAAAAAGACGAGTTAAAAGACTAAAAATGGGTGACAACCGAGAGCAAGTGCTGAAACAGTGAAACACGGTCTCTCTCTGAGCACAGAATGGGCAGGCGTCGGACACAGCAGGGTTAAGAACAGTAATAAAAGAATTGACAGCAATAATGGTGTGTAACACCCTCCACTGCAGATTGCCAGCTCTCTTATTGAGGGGGGCTTGTACAGGCTTCTCCAGGCGGGCGCAGTGTCTTCCCCCAGCCCCAGCCTGTAAAGTAATTTTAGGAATCACAAAGAAACAGTTGAAAGTGCTAAATAAGTATTTTGATGCACCATATTAATTTAGGAAATTTACATGTTGTTTTTCATCAGCTTCTGTATCTGATGGCTCCACATCACTGGCTGGATTGACAGCAACGACACTCTAAAAAAAGAAGTGTTAAGTTTGAGCATTCAGGACTTGTTTTGAAGATCCTGAATATCACTGGTCCACAATTTATCTGTGAAACTATGGGTTAATCTCCATATACAAAATACTTTTCACACACACTTTAAATTTACAACTAAATTTACATGTTGATGTCTTTCGTCAGCTTCTGTATTTGATGGCTCAATATAACTGGTTGCATTAACAGCAACGGCACACTACAAGAAAATAACATTATATTTAAACATTCAGGACTGGTTTAGCATCACCTCGAATATCCCTAGCCCTTGAGGTCGATTGTTATTGTGGTCTTCAAGACCAGTGCTTCTCAACCTTAGTCCTGGAGGAGGCCCACTGTCTGCTGATTTTCATTACAACAACATTGTAGGTTATATCAGTGACTGTGGTCCTAAAGTACCCCTATGCCTGCTGTTTTTTTTCCAGTTGAGCTCTTAATTACCTAATTGGCTTAACTGAAGCCATTTAACCCTTTTCCCAGGTCTTTGGTTGTTGATGAGTTACAAAGAGCTGGATTGTGGCCCGCCATGACTGGAAGTGAAGAACACTCACTCTAGGCCTTTAACTTAATGTTCATATGTAGGGGCCTATCCATCTGATTTGTTTTTGCACATTTATTAACAGAAAAATTGATGGTATGTGAAATCATCTGAGCTGAAAAACATAATGTTCCACCAATAATAAAATAAATGTATTAATTAAAATTATAGAGATAATAGAATGTTCACAGATTATTAGTTCAGAAAATAAAATATTTTTTTATATCTTAAATAGAATTAACACTCAAATCAGTTGTAGGGTAAACAAGGTCTATTTTTTGGATTGATTTTATAATTATACATGTATGGCTGCATGAAGCTTACCTGAGAATCTGATATTTTAGTAACTTTGTTGCTTCTTGTTGGGTAGTCCACGTTTGCCGCCGTTCTTTTTCTGTAAATGTAAATCAAAAGGCAATAATTACATACTGTAATTAAAATACAAAAAGTATAAACATTGTATTATTATTTTTGTATCCTGTTTCTCCATCTCGATGCTGTTCTTTTTGGAATTGCATATCTAGGTTTACTTAAATACTGTTTATAAGATTGTAAACTCATCATCCAAATTTCTTCATTTGCCAAACTTTATGTAGTGCGCTTGCAGTTTCAGAAGAAGAAAAAAAACTGTAACAGATGGGATATGTAGTACTTTATACTCGAGTGGTCTATGCGATTACACCCTGTTGGTGTTATTAAGAACGCCAAGTACCAGAATGCAGAGCGGGACTGTTTTTTGTGCCGTGACTTGTCGGGGGAAAAACGGACGAGAAGGTGAAGGTAGTATGGCGGTGATGCACGCGTTGGTGAAGTGGGAAAGCGGGGTCGACAAAGACTCTTACAGCGTGATTCCCACTGCTTGCTTTCGCAATTTTGATTTATTCAGCATTGCTGATGATGACGAAGAGACGACTCGAAACTTCAGAGCAGAGTGGAGAGACACGAACAAACCTCCAAAAGGTGGATGGCCTGTCCATGAAGCGCAGATCATTATGACTGGTAACAATGTTTATTTAAAAAAAAAAAACATTAAAGTCTTTACATGCTATATGATATATACAATCACAGTATATTTGAAATGAATGTTTAAGTTATTAATGTGTTGTACGTCTAACATACTCTTATAACATGGTAGGTGGTGGTGAGGGCGCTAAAAACTCGTCATACTTGACTGGCATTTGTAAGAACGATTTATTGTGTGTTGTGCTTTACAATAAAATCCCCCAAATCACAAAATAAATTAAACCAGATATAATTTAACTTCAGTTTTGATTCAGTGTTGGCTGTTCATCTTAATTTGTATGGTCAAAGCACAGTATTTTTATGACAAATAAATATAATCCCCAAATATCTGTGGACATAATGCAGGGTTTTATTTATTTTATTTTTATTTTAGGAAAAGAAGGCGAACTAAGAAGAAAACTTAATGACCTAACAAAAATGCCCTCTCCTAAAATGAAGAGAGTACCTAAACCAAACAAAAAACTTCAAATTTCAGATGATAGTGACCTTGATGAACCACAGTTACCGGTGAGATAATTACTGCAAATATTAAATAAATGTATTGCAGGATTGTTTTTTTTTAATCATATTCATATATATATATATATTTTCATTTTAAACTCTTTTCCTCTCTGAATACAGCACAAAATAAGAAAGAAAACCGATGGAGCTTCAAGAATTAGATCCCGTCATATTCTACAGACATTTAAAGAGTCCAGTGAAGTTGAGCTACAGCAAAACGTTAAGCAGCTCGAAAAGGAAAACACAAGACTTAAAAATGAAAACCAATGTCTTCGAAACCGTATGGTTGATGGTAAGTTTTTTTATTTATAGCAAATAATTCCTTACCTTGATAAATGTTATTCTTCAGTAATTTAGATTCCAGAGTAATGTATTATAGTTGATCATACTGAAGTAATCTAGAACCACAATACAGACTCTTAATGTGCACTGTCTAATAGTTTAATAATACTGATTATTAAATAAAGTTTTTCAACATAACTTCATAATCCTACATTAATGACTATATGCATTACATTAGACCTGGAAATTCTTGTATTTTATCTTTTTTATTTTTTTCGTAGCTAATGTTAATGACCCACAAAAAGGTCAGTTTGCCAATAACATAGAGCAAGTCTCTCAAGTATAATTGCAGGCATTGATGGTTTTGTTTTCACTTTGCATTAAATATATTACTAGAAATGATTATCATTTAATACTAAGGTTTTTTTCTCCAGAGATTCCAGACCTTTTGGACAATCTGAAAAAAATTGTAACAAAAGCCACATTTATCAGCAATAAAGACAAAAGTGTGTCACCATCAAGTGGTTCTGACAGCCCCACAGCAAATTGTTCTGAATCTGACAAAGAATCACCAAAACAGGTATAACACTCTTGGTCTACAATATTACAAAGACAAGGTAAAAATATATATATTGAAAACAAATATTGGTTGTAAACAATCTAATGATGCTACATTATCAGTTATATTCATAGTTATAGTTGATAATAAGAATGTAATTGAATTATGGGTGTCACAGATTCACTGACTTTATTATGTCTGTAAATTAATAAACTTAGAATTGAGACATACTGTGGTCTTTAATAACACATTTCTGTAACAAAATCACAGCCTTACTGATAATGTATTCCACTTAACATAATATAAGAATAGTTTGGGGATAAACTTGTTTTTTATTTACCATTGTCTTTTAGGTGGAAATATTCCCAGGCACTGGAGTTTACATTGACAAACTGTCCTGGATCCTTGCAGAGAGGTGCAGCACGAATACGTCATATGCAAGAACCCTGACGGTTGCTGTCTTTGACTTTCCAACATTACTAAAGAGCAATCTTCGTGGTGGTGGCAGCAAGAGAGATCCAACTTCGGAGACATTAAGATCCTCATTGATGTTATTGAGGATCATATACAGCTGCCTTCGGAAGGACACGACGTGTTTCAGTTGCGGGGCTTTGCAGCCCAGCGGGACCCTCTTAATGCCGGACATCAGCTGCCCGAGCCGGTGCGGATGAACGGAGGGACGTTAGACAGCGTTACCTTCCGGGCAGGAGCAGCGAGCGGCAACACCGGGGTGAAAGTGTCGTCTAACACTGTGCCATTAGCCACTAGCTGATTGAGCAGATCAGTGGTTTTTAAGAAGATAACAATGGCAGCAGACTTGATATTTTCACACCCTGCTACCTCCCCAACCGCTAACACACACTGCTCTAGGGGGCAGAACTGCACCGGAGCGATCTTGACTCCATGGCGTCGGGTCAGTTTTTCAAAAGACGCATTCAGGGGGTCCGACCCCCCGACCCGGGAAGAACTACCGGTACTCCCCCCTCCCCTCCCCTGTTCCCCCACAATAAGAAAAGCACTGAAAACAGAAGACAAAATAAACAAACTGAAAAAAGTAAAGCAACAAAAAAACGCAGCCAAAGGACAGAGCTCTCAGCAGCACTCCCGCTCACTGCAGACCCCTCCCACACACTCCCAGCTGAGAGAGAGAGAGAGAGAGAGAGAGAGAGAGAGAGTTAGTGTCTGTCTGTCTCTCTCTCTCTGTAGATGCATCATAGGGAACATATGTAACAATCTCTCTTTTTGTTTACCAAAAATGAGAATGAACGTATTTCAAGTGGGTGTTGCCTTGGTTGGAAACGTTTTAAGATTATTTATGAAGTGTAAAGTGGATTTGTCTCAGTTCTCCGTAGTTTTCAATGTATGTGCCATTCAGTAGCGTTCATGTTACAGATGTGCCCTATGCAGTGGTAGGGTCAATAAAATGTCAGTAAAACTTTATTTTAGCAATTATGGAGGGGAAGAACTGCAAATAGCGGGTCCCCACTAATTATCTAACTTACCAACAACGTTTAAAATTAGGTCTTGCGAAGCTGCCAAATAATGCTGTATAATCGTATGTGTCTTCATACACCGGCTGCTATAGTCTGATAGCTTTGATTATATATATATATATTTTCTCGTGAACCACAAATGCTATTTGCTTGATTTTTACAGAGTATGTTATAAATACCATTGTTATGAAGCCTGACAAATTGTATGCTGTAATTATGAATATTTTCAAATCATTTGTTTGTTTTTCCTAACATGTTACAAATGTTCCCTATGTGAAAGATGCATTATATCTTAATAACGTCTAAACAATTAAAGATATACAGATTATTATTTTCGGTAAAGTTATAACACATTGCTATTAACTATGTGTGTCAGTAAAAGTTTAAAAAATCCTAATAATTTTTTATTGATCCTGCAAAATAGGTGTTTAGGGAACATTTGTAACATTAGGGTTACGATTTGCCATAGACGCGGAATGAGTTTGATTGTGATGTTAAATGGGGTTTAAAGACGCAGTCGCCTCGGTGCTGATTACTATTGCTGTGTTTCTCCACTTCTACTCCATGCTTGGGAACGCCCACATCCAGTGACGTCAAAACCGGTGGAAAAGCGGGCCGGTTCAAAAAAGATCAGCTGGATCCCAGGCCGAGCAGCAGCTCCGGCTCCAGCACCGGCACCATGTCGCTGGAAAAGCGCTAAGTGAGCTCACAGTGAGCTCAGTGTAATGTCTGCTCTGGTGAGCTCACAGTGTGACCTAGTCGTTAGTTCACGTCTTCACTGGGTAGTCCATGACAACTTAATTGACTCAATTCTTGGGCTTAATTGGTCAAAATGACCATTGGTTGAAGGTACTCAGGGACTGATGTGTAGAGAGACTTATTAAACCTGCAGGATTGTGGTTTTCCCAGAACAGAATTAACCAGTGTAGCGTTATGTTGGGTGTATTCTGATAAGAGCATTTTAGCTCTGAGCTGAAGCACTGATCTAAAGAAGACCTCTCCCCCCCAAATTTATCAGATTTCCTTAACTCATCAGCATGTGAACTGGTTTACATCAAAGTGACAGTCTTGGGAGGATGGCACCAAGAATGGGCCAAATAGCTTGGAATCCCTGCTGTGAGATGTCTGGGGAAGGGGGCCTGTAGGAAATAAAAACTCTTTGAAATGGACGAGAGCCGAAATCCCGACACAGAGCTACGAACCCGTGCCAACCGGCATTTCCAAAAGATGGCATGGATTGACATCAGTCATACATCAAGCCCCCCTCCAATAGGACACTGGGGGCTGAAGCCGAAATCCAATCTCACAAACTAAAGAACCAATCACCTATTGATCTGACAGGCGTATAAAGGGTAACGCACGGCATCTCTCTCTCTCTCTCACCTAAACCAGTAACTCGCTGCCACAGCTCAACTTGTATCTCTGTTGCCAGAACCGGAACCAGAAACCAACTAAGTCTTTACCAGCAACAGAAGGGTTAAACTGGGAGAAGGAGATTGAGCCGTACGAAGAATTCTTTTAAAGGACTTTATTAAATAAAGAACTTTACAGACTGCGCTGCCCGCCTGTGCCCAGCCATCCAGCTGGACAATTGACTAAGTCGACTGAATACGAAAGTCATTTAAATAGCTATTTGAGTCTTAAGAAACTTGACCCTTGGAACGAACAGGGCCCTGCTTTCCTCAAAGACTTTGTCTTCAAGTAACTACGGTGGAACCCTGCTTACAAAGAAGATTTTGTGCACAACCTTGGAGCCTTCAAACCAGTGGAAAATCTGTTTGGAAAAGACTCTACATTCGCGAAACCCCAACTTCCAGGTGCATCGACTGAGTGGAAGTTCTTGGACAAAGCCGAACCGGACTGCCTTTGTTCCAAACCACACGGACCTCGTGCCGTGTGCTGTTATCTGAGCCCGAAGCCAGAGAGGCCTCTCTGCGACGAAGTTCACATAAGTTTAACAGTTTGGAGTTTGTGATTCATGACATTTGAGAAATCAATTAGAAATGTTAATCTGTGATTCATAACTCTAGAATGTGTAATATCATTTAGTTTTCTTAAATATAAATGTGTGTTGCATTCAACTGTTTTGTTGATAATTTTAGAAATAAAATCTGTCAACGCCGAGAAATATCTTCTCATTCCTGTTTAACTGTTTAGTCTGAAATTGACACAAGTTAATAGACACCAGATTATAGGTGGCCCTGCCTATCCTTAATCATTGAATAATAATCAGTTAAGGGAAATTGTGGTAACAAGTAATGATAGGATCTTTCTCTCCACCTAAACGTTAATGAGACTGATATATATATAACGAGAAGTTACCTGACATAAATACTAACCTGCATAGTTATTGAATGTCTGACTAACAATACTAATGAGAGACTCACCTTCGTCTTACTAACCGGTATTGTAGTCAATGTGTTTATAACCTTTTTTGTTTAATGATTTGTGTGTTATCATATGCGATCCCATGGTCTTTGATTTGGTCACGGAAGTGATTTGTCTTTGATTTGTTGATCTAGAGTTGAATTTTAATTAGTTTTTCCCTTTTGTATAATTAGTGTAGTGCTACATTTAGTCTTTGTTTTTGAATAAATTTGACAATTTATATCTTTGGAATTGGTGTCTGCGTCCAATTATTACAGAAATTGAGTTCTACAAGATTCCAGGATTCGTGATAAGGTGATACTATAAATTCACTTCTTTAATTGAATTTTATAAGTGTACCTTACGCTACACCTTTGACCACCACGTCTTCCTCCTCCCACTGCTTGACCTCTATTGTGACCTGGATCACCTGCCGGCTCCATGTTATCGCTGTGTTGTTGAGGTGGATAGCACTCATTTCACTCGATACTCGTACCACAATGTGAAATCAATCATCAATAACCAGTTGGCAGTATTGGAAAAGCAATTACAAGGGCCTGCATACATACAGTAATGTCAAATCTGATGTGGAAGAACAATTCCTTTATCCCTCTGTTCTCCACCAGGGTTGTGCTGTTCGCCTCGATTGGCAAGTTTGCAGTGTGAGGAGTGGATCCATGTCGTCGTTCCTAGGCACTTCACAGCTGTGTGGGTGGTCAGGAGCACCTGGTAGGGCCCTGTCCACCTGGGCTGTTGGGAGGACTTTCTCTTGTGTGCTTTGATATACACAGTCACCTTGCTGGAAGGGGTGGTAAACCTGCTGGGATGGTTCAGTCTGGGCGGCTTTCATCTGTGAATGGACAGCTTCGAAAGCACGTGTTAGTCCCATACAAAAAGACAACAGAGCATCATCCATCAAGTGGATGTCCATTTCCCTTACAGACAATGGAGGAGTGATGGAGAGTCTCATAAGTCATCCCATAATAATCTCACACAGAGAAAGACCTGTTTTTCTCAATTTGCTGACGATTTCATTGTCATTAGGACTATAGGAAGGGGATCTGGACGTTTGAGTCCTGTTTGTTTGCATATATTAGACAGCTTATTCTTTAATATCCCATTTTGTTTCTCCACTGCTCCAGCTGACTGAGCCTGATGGGGCAGTGAAAATGTTGTTTACCTCGCAGGGCTTTGCATAGTTCCTGCACTATTGTCCCAGTGAAGTGAGTGTTCCTATCACTGGAAATTTCCCTGGAATGCGAAATCTACATATAACATCCCTTAACTGTATTTTTGCTACTTTTACTACTTCAGCCTTCCTACGGGATAGGCTTCAACCCATTTAGAACACCTATATATTATTACAAGTATATATTCATATCCACAACATTTAAGCTTTTGAACACAATCTATTTGCATATTGCAGGATTATGAGCTTGACAAATGTGGCAAGTTCTACAATATTGCTAAGCTGTTACTATAAAACCTGGGGCAAACCAATTTAAAAGACTGATGCACACATCCCCCCTTTGCCCGTGTGGCCAACACCATGCGCCACATGGGCAAACCAGGGAAAGAGTGCCTGTGAGGCAACCAATGCATTAGCAAATGTTTGAGCTCTCTTATGGAAGGTGCAGTGGCCAGTTGCAATTTCCTGGAGCTTTTACAGTGCATCTCAAATTAAATTTCATCCAGCCCCAGGTCATAAAAGTCAAACCCTAGTTACGACATACATAACACATACATTTTGTTGCTTCAAAGAGAATACAAAAGTCAGCAAAACATTCTTATTTACAAATTCAGTTTGTAAACTGTATTGTACATATATTTGTTGCGTTTTGATTTATAAACATTATACATTGTACAAATCTTAAGTGAAGGGCAATGGACTGATTCTGACTTCATGGCTGTCATTCTATTCATTTGAATAATGTGACATCTCCACTAAAAGTACATTATAAATTAAACTATCAATAGAAGAATATGTGCTACTGCGGACGTCATCTGAGCAGTTTCACAATATATTGTAGATTCCTATAATCTGGAAAACCTTTAATTATAGTATTTTAACTTATTTCTCCACTGAGTCAAGCATCACTTCAGCGTAGTGGACCTCAGCATTGGTCTGTTCAAGTTGCTGTGAGGCTGTCTTTAAAGCCGCGCCCTCGGCCTACTGTGTCTCAACAAGAACACCAGCATCTTCTCCATATGGGTCAGACATCGGTTCCTTCAGGACACGATTCATAATATGCATATCTGCCATGTGGAATAAATCAGTCTGAAGACACAATGTGTGGTTCACACAACATCAGAGATCGTCCTTATAAAAGGCATCTCTATCACATTAGTTGACATTCGCACAATCTATAAGGTTTCTAGTAAAGGGACAATTCAAAATAATAATAATCTTGATTCCAATTTATCTCATTTATCAAATTATTTCAGTACAGCACTCAGCTGTCGTCAGCAGCATCATATCTCCTGTGTTTATTGAATCAGCTTTACTTCCTAGTGTAGATACTCTTTTTGTGTGGAGTTGTCAAAGTTTCAAAACAATGTGCTTATCTTTGTCCTTTTATCTAACTTAAATACCTGAGAACATTACAATAATTATTACAGCAGCTCCTTCAACACCATAGTTAATAGTAGTTGGGTAAATGATGGCAGTTATTAATCTTTGTTTCTCAATTCATTTTTTACCAATAAACCATAATTTGAAATTATTTCCATACTCCTATTATTCCTATTTTCATTATTATTAGTTTTATGCGGTTGTCATCTAGTATGTGATGTATTCGTCTGTATCAACATCAATATTATTATCATTATTAATACAAGCAGTGTAAATTACCATTCATTACACTCTTGCTCTGTTTGTAATAAGTTATGAACCCTTACACGTACTTACAGTCTCTGCCTTGTCTCTGACTTCTCTCTCTCTCTCTCTCTCTCTCTCTCTCTCTCTCTCTCTCATCTCAGGCTGCTTGTCTGCTCAGGCGAACAGGGGGAGCAGAGGAGCACATACGGCCCTTGCCCCCTGCCCCCCTCTTCCTAATTGATAGGGTATTTCTGTTTGTGAAAGGACTATTTCCAAACAGTTTTATAACTTGCCATGACTATGTTTCATTAAATTAGTTATGTTACACCTTTAGTTATACCTGTAGTAACTTCATTATTTTCCCTCATATTCCAGTCAATCACCATCAGAGTCTCTCGTGGCAGTACATTTGTCTCACACAGAACAAACTCTCCTTTCTCAACCGCTTTCAATTTTGGATAACATCGCACTGCATCCCAACAGCTGTTCTTTCTCCTATTCCTAATTTCTTACAAGAAAATGCAAGTTATATTTGATCGATTTGTATTATTACTATTTATATACATTTCACTACATTATTGTAGTTAATGAATGTATTTAATCTTTGGAAAATAAGCCTTTTCATTGATCTCAATAATGATGTCCAGGTACTTCAGGAAAGCACATTTTCAAAAAATGTGTCCAGTCAATGATTTCCCCAACTAAGAACCTGCGTGGGCACTAAGACTGTCCTCCTGCGCGGCTCATGTCTTTATTGTGTCACTTCCTCCTATTGAAGTCCAATCTACACCAGTACAGGTTCAGAAGAACTGTTCCCGAATCCAGATTGAACTGATCAATAGTTAATTTCTTACCTACACATTGTATTTAGGGATCTATTTCTAGGGATTTAAAAACTCTTCATTGTGGAACTCATAGCTTCCAAATGAGCACATCGTTAATTTCCTGGAGTATCTGGTTATCTATTTATCAATATGTAAGAAACCTTCACCGAATGTTTGTGGTTGCCTCGGATTCCTATTTCTAAATTTGGCTCTAATTCCATTTCTAACATGTTACTTTTAACTTCTGTATTCGTAAGACCTATTTAAATAACTTAATTTTGTATTATTATTTCTGTTTGCAATAGCATTCTGTGTACAGTTAAATGCTGACTTTCTTGTAGGTCTGTTATTACAACATATTTAACTGGCGTTTTTTAGCTATCATTCTGTAACTATTTGTGACTTATGACTCTCTTAGTCATATTCTGGACTATACAGTACATGAAAAAGTCAAAATATGGACATTTACCTTGCGCAAACTGAAAACGTACAAACATACAAAGAGACACATATTAATTTATATCCATAGTAAATTCAGATACCATGGTTTTGGTTGGCATGTTATATTGACCTGCAGTGTCTCAAACTACCCTTATTTATTACTTATCTAGTAATTTTCCTTCAGTATCTTGAGGACTGTCATTTATACTGAAAAACATATATATATATATATTTAATTTGTCTTCGGGGCATTCAGATTGAATTATGCCTGTTGTCTTTTCTTTCTTTTCTCTAACAAATGTTTTAAGATAGCTAGCTTTGGTTTCTCATTTCTTAATGCTTTGTATTCCTATTTTGCAAAACCGTTTTTAGGTGCTCAAGTCTATCTGAATCAAAAGTCCCATCTTCTGGAAACCTTAATTTTCTGTCACCTATTGTCCAGTCAAACGCACCGCTTCACTCCATAGTTATCATACATGTACCTTACATGTGTACCTTTAAGTGGCGGGTCGCCCGTCTTACTAGAGCTGTTCCCACACAGTAACACGTTTTCCCATTTTCTATGTATCGTTTTGTACACAACAACCAAGGCGTGCAAGCCCGCAAAATAACAATAAACGACAGGGGAGAAAACATAGCAAAAAACAAGAAAACACAAATAATACTAAATCCTATATAGGAATAACAACAAACATGCTTTTCAATGTTTGCATTTATAGAACTTGTATATAACTTAATGACTTTTCTTCATTTACCATAAACACTATAAACTTCTATAAACTATAAACATGTTATTTTATATTATCACCGGCGTATCAGATATTGAACAATTAATTAGCGCTCCTTTTTTTTTTTTTTTCTAATAGTAGGTCAAACCCACTTAAGCCTGCGGGAACCCAGACAGGAAAACACAGTCCTGATCCTTCACAAACAAGAAGACACAGTCAAGTCTATGGTAACCCTAAGAAACCATGCTCCTCGGTTATTGGTGTCAATGGATCTCATTATCCTGAAACTTTCATGATCGAAACATGGAATACTGTTTGTCAGTTTCCATAAAACTATGCATTAAGAGTAATGCAACAGTCACTTATCATTTTGAGCAGCTGTATCAATTGATAGTTAGATCTTTGTAATGAAATGAATAGACAGTGATCTCAGATGTAATGTGTGAATTGCATTTTGAAATGGTAATACTTTGATGTTAAGTTGTGTCATTTTAGTTCAATGAACAAATGATCTGAGGTTGATGTGTATTGTATCCAAGCAATTGTAAAAAAGTGTTAGAGTTTTGAAAAATGTGCATTTTGATCATCGGGTGTGAGTTTAGTGTCTAGAGTTTTGAAAAATGACATCAAGGTTCTGAAATGAGTGCCAAAGTGATTGTAAAAAAGTGTAATATCAGGGGACAGTGGCTATTAGTGATCTGGCCTTCCGTGGCCTCTGTATTAATGTAACAGGTCACATTGTATGTGTACACTGATACTTGATAGTATAATATAGTACAAGTAAAAAACATACATAGGTATCATAGAAGTATTTTGCAGAAATGATTATGGATAGTTATCAAAATGGAGAGGAAATGCTAAATCCAGTCTCCCCAGGCTGAGCTTCTATTGCTGCACCTGCTAAGTGGCTGCTGGCCCCACTATATGGATAGAGCCACACCAAGTACAAGAGTCTCCCCATTGCTATTTATATCTCCCTATCCAGTCTTCTATAGGTGTCAGGGTGGGGTGCCTATTCCCCTGCATGCTTTGAAACCTATAGCACCTGGGACGCACACTTGGGATCCGGTTCCTCTGCCCCTCACATACACATGAGGAATACCAGGTGCTCAATACGTCATACTGTCTCTTTCATCTCATGTGTAAACTATGGACAAATACATCACTAAACGTGTTTAGTTGCTTTTCCCAGAATGCTTTGCGCCACGATATGCAAATAACGGGGACTATGATTGGCTCCCTGACATTACCCACACTGCGACTGATGCTATCCATTTCACTACCCAACAAAGACCCATAATATGCGTGTGTCTGTCTGTCTGTCTGTCAAAGTATGTGTGTGTGTTTCTGTGTGTGTCTGTCTGTCTGTGTGTGAAAGTGTGTGTGTGTCTGTCTGTCTGTCTGTCATGTAACTTGCACATCTGTGAGGGCACCACTAATGCCGAAAGAGATGTACACATATTGTTTATTTTCCATATATATGTATGTATGTATGTATGCATGTCCAATTGCTTTGACAATACAAATGAATTGAATTGAGAGGGAGAGAGAGAGAGAGAGAGAGAGACAGACAGACAGACAGAGAGACACACATACACACACACACACACACAGAGAGCCAGCCAGCCAGCCAGCTCAGTGATGACATGACGAGCCTCTCTCAGCTTACTGCTATGACAGCACAGAGCACGTACATTCCGTTTAACTAATCGTTAAACAAAAAAGGTTATAATTACATTGACTACAATACCGGTTAGTAAGACGAAGGTGAGTCTCTCGTTAGTATTATTAGTCAGACATTAAATAACTACGCAGGTTAGTATTTATGTCAGGTAACTTCTCGTTATATATATATCAGTCTCATTTACGTTTAGGTGCCGAGAAAGATCCTATTTGTTACCACAATTTCCCTTAACTGATTATTATTCAATGATTAAGGATAGGCAGGGCCACCAATAATCTAATGTCTATTAACTTGTGTCAATTTCAGACTAAACAGTTAAACAGGAATGAGAAGATATTTCTCGGCGTTGACAGATTTTATTTCTAAAATTATCAACAAAACAGTTTAATGCAACACACATTTATATTTAAGAAAACTAAATGATATTACACATTCTAGAGTTATGAATCACAGATTAACATTTCTAATTGATTTCTCAAATGTCATGAATCACAAACTCCAAACTGTTAAACTTATCTGAACTTCGTCGCAGAGAGGCCTCTCTGGCTTCGGGCTCAGATAACAGCACACGGCACGAGGTCTGTGTGGTTTGGAACAAAGGCAGTCTGGTTCGGCTTTGTCCAAGAACTTCCACTCAGTCGATGCACCTGGAAGTTGGGGTTTCGGGAATGTAGAGTCTTTTCCAAACAGATTTTCCACTGGTTTGAATGCTCCAAGACTGTGCACAAAATCTTCTTTGTAAGCAGGGTTCCACCGTAGTTACTTGAAGACGAAGTCTTTGAGGAAAGCAGGGCCCTGTTTGTTCCAAGGGTCAAGTTTCTTAAGACTCAAATAGCTATTTAAGTGACTGACACTATCGTATTCAGTCGACTTAGTCAATTGTCCAGCTGTAAAACTCCACTGATCAGGTGGGTCTGTAAAGTTATTTATTTAATAAAGTCCTTTAAAAGAATTCTTCGTACGGCTCAATCTCCTTCTCCCAGTTTAACTCTTCTGTTGCCGGCAAAGACTTGGTTGGTTTCTGATTCCGGTTCTGGCAACAGAGCTACAGGTTGAGCTGTGGCAGCGAGTTTCTGGTTCAGGTGAGAGAAAGAGAGAGAGAAAGACTGTCCGCTGTTCCTTAAAGTCTGTCAGATCAGTAGGTGATTGGTCCCTGAGTTCTTGAGATTGGATTTCGGTTTCAGCCCCCAGTGTCCTATTGGAGGGGGGCTTGATTTATGACTGATGTCAATCCATGCCATCTTTTGGAAATGCCGGTTGGCCCGGGTTCGTAGCTCTATGTCGGGATTTCGGCTCTCATCCACTTCAAAGAGTTTTTATCACCTACAGGCCCCTTTCTCCAGACATCTCATAGCAGAATTCCAAACTATTTGGCCTCTTCTCGGTGCCATCCTCCCCAAAACTGTCACTTTGATGCAAACCAGTTCCAAGCTGATGAGCTAAGGAAATCTGATAACTTTGGGGGGGGAGAGGTCTTCTTTAGATCCGTGCTTCAGCTCAGAGCCCAAATGCTCTTATCCAAATACACCCAACATAACGCTACATATGTATGTATGTATGTATATATGTGTAGAAGGAAAATTAGAAATTATTTTCTTACACCTGTTTTTCTCTCTTGTATACTTAAGAAAGATACGGTCAAACTAGAAGGTCAGCCCAGAAGATAGTTTGATTTCTGTTTGTTATTTACGATGAGAACCTTGGAGACAATGTCAAACGGTTTGACCTATGTGCCTGTTCCCTAAAACCATGTGTTGACCTATGAACTCTGTTCTATAATGATATATGTTCTGCTTAGTTAGCCTTTAAGATAACATAGTAATGACTTTCTAGCATGTATGGATGTATGTATGTATGTATATATATATATATATATATACACTCACCTAAAGGATTATTAGGAACACCTGTTCAATTTCTCATTAATGCAATTATCTAACCAACCAATCACATGGCAGTTGCTTCAATGCATTTAGGGGTGTGGTCCTGGTCAAGACAATCTCCTGAACTCCAAACTGAATGTCTGAATGGGAAAGAAAGGTGATTTAAGCAATTTTGAGCGTGGCATGGTTGTTGGTGCCAGACGGGCCGGTCTGAGTATTTCACAATCTGCTCAGTAACTGGGATTTTCACGCACAACCATTTCTAGGGTTTACAAAGAATGGTGTGAAAAGGGAAAAACATCCAGTATGCAGCAGTCCTGTGGGCGAAAATGCCTTGTTGATGCTAGAGGACAGAGGAGAATGGGCCGACTGATTCAAGCTGATAGAAGAGCAACTTTGACTGAAATAACCACTCGTTACAACCGAGGTATGCAGCAAAGCATTTGTGAAGCCACAACACGTACAACCTTGAGGCGGACGGGCTACAACAGCAGAAGACCCCACCGGGTACCACTCATCTCCACTACAAATAGGAAAAAGAGGCTACAATTTGCACAAGCTCACCAAAATTGGACAGTTGAAGACTGGAAAAATGTTGCCTGGTCTGATGAGTCTCGATTTCTGTTGAGACATTCAGATGGTAGAGTCAGAATTTGGCGTAAACAGAATGAGAACATGGATCCATCATGCCTTGTTACCACTGTGCAGGCTGGTGGTGGTGGTGTAATGGTGTGGGGGATGTTTTCTTGGCACACTTTAGGCCCCTTAGTGCTAATTGTCATCGTTTAAATGCCACGGCCTACCTGAGCATTGTTTCTGACCATGTCCATCCCTTTATGACCACCATGTACCCATCCTCTGATGGCTACTTCCAGCAGGATAATGCACCATGTCACAAAGGTCGAATAATTTCAAATTGGTTTCTTGAACATGACAATGAGTTCACTGTACTAAACTGGCCCCCACAGTCACCAGATCTCAACCCAATAGAGCATCTTTGGGATGTGGTGGAACGGGAGCTTCGTGCCCTGGATGTGCATCCCACAAATCTCCATCAACTGCAAGATGCTATCCTATCAATATGGGCCAACATTTCTAAAGAATGCTTTCAGCACCTTGTTGAATCAATGCCACGTAGAATTAAGGCAGTTCTGAAGGCGAAAGGGGGTCAAACACAGTATTAGTATGGTGTTCCTAATAATCCTTTAGGTGAGTGTATATATGTATGTATGTATGTATGTATGTCCAATTGCTTTGACAATACAAATGAATTGAATTGAGAGGAAGAGAGAGAGAGAGAGAGAGAGAGAGACAGACAGACAGACAGACAGCTCAGCGATGACATCACGAGCCTCTCTCAGCTGACTGCTATGACATCACAGAGCACGTACATTCCGTTGCTTGCCGTCTGTCAACCACTCAGTCACTGCTAGCCAGACTGGCTGGCTGGCTGGATGGGGGGGCTGCTTGCTGCTGCTGCGTACCTTAGCAAGCTTATTTGCTTGACCGGCCTTCCTACTCCTCTGCCCACATGCCCACCTATGCCCGATCTGCTGTTCACCTGGATCACAGCTCCGCCCCAACAAGGCAGATCTTCCCAAAAATGGTACAAACTGATCCACGTTCCCCTCCACGGAAAGCTTTAGCCCAAAATAAGGGACACATTCTGTAACAACATAATGGATGCCCACCCAACCTGTGACAAAACTTAGAAAAAAGAAAAACGGTCAGTCCTCCTGGGGGAGGGACACACAGCCACCCTGGCTGCCCAATATGTCAGCGCCTACCACAGCCTGAGGGACACAGTGACACACGAGCACCGGCTGTAAATATAATGTAAATACTCATTTGTAATGCATGTCATTGTATTTCAAAAAAGGAATCTGGAAATAGTAAACCAATTTTCTTTATTTGTATGTATTTAAGATCACATTTTATTACATTTTCTTTTTCTGTACTTGATAACATCTTATTGTGATTCAAAATTCTATTATTTATTTTCCGTATGTATGTATGTATGTATGTATGTATGTATGTATGTGTGGAAGGAAAGTTAGAAATTATTTTCTCACACCTGTTAATCTCTCTTGTATACTTAAGAAAGATAAGGTCAAGCTAGAAGGTCAGGCCAGAAGGTAGTTTGATTTCTGTTTGTTATTTACGATGAGAACCTTGGAGACTGTCACGGTCTCCCCTGCTTCTACCTTAGTTCACCACCAGAGGTCTCCCTCTCCCAAATACTAGTTTAGTGCTTCTCTTGTCCTTTGTCCAGTCAAACCAGTCTTTCCACATTCTTCCCTACCAGGTGCACCTGTTCTGTCCTCCTCTCCTATCATTGGTCAATCCTTCATTCACCTCGTTCAATCCCTCTCTCCTTCACAGTACACAGTACCCCTCTGTTTCCTAGATTCATCGCGAAGTCTTGCATTCTCTCCTGAATCAATTCTAAGCCTTGTTTCTTGATTGCCTTCCCGTGTATTTTTGACCTCTTGCTTCCTTCTCTCGTTTACCCCTTTCGGATCTCTCTACTAGCCTGTTCGCTTGATCGTTTGACCTGGACTGTCCCTGTTTATGCTCTCTCGTTTTGCCCTTATTGGATTATCTGCTTCAACGCTAAAGCCTGCACTTGGATCCTTTCCTTTTCCTAAAAAAACCTGTGATTCTTATATGTTCAAACCGAATATTGTAAGGGACATATATGCTGCAAAAAACACATATATAAATTGCATAATATTAATGTATTTTTAATCATATATGTCCTACATACAACTAAAGGCATATAGTTTTTGATGAAGTAAAAACATAGGAAAATAGTGCAAATTTAATATGAATGTCCAGCATATGAAGACATGTATAGAACACAGTGCAGTTTAGCAGTATAAGGCTGTACTTAACTCATGCTCTTGCCTTGTCCTAAGTGGAGCCCTATGCCTATAATCAAACATGGTCATATACTGTATAATCAACCTTAGATCAACTGCTCTTTCAAATCCTGTAGGAAAATGAACAGTCCGCATAAAGGTCAGTGATATTTTGACAGCAGATCCTCGAACCAGTTTCTGCACTGTACAATTTCCAAATTTGCCAACTGCATATAAGTGATATTGGTCATCACTGACACAGAGAAAGTGTGAAACCGTGAAAATACTGCCATCTTTCAATATCACAACCGAGTTGTTCCTTTTCTTTGTCTTTGTGTATGTTTGGCTTTGAATGACCTCTCCGTTGATAACTATTCTGTTGTAGTACCTGCCAATAGAGGTCCCAGGTACATCTAGCAATGCATGCAATGCATTCATATTATTTTCAGACACTGGCCTAATCTTTGGCACTCCAAGTGCAAGTCATATCTAGTATAATTCTTTACATGACGTTTACCAGAGGTCATTTCTGTGTAGAATGATTTAATTTCAGGTGAAACATCATTGGATGAGCAGGCCTTAGCTATGCGTGGCAATGCCCGAGACCATGCTACTCTTTTGCAAAGCTGCTGAGGCACTGCATTACTGCTTTTGACTTGCTTGAGCAAGTAGCCATTATAGCTCTCAAACATGAAAGCAGACTGGGCCCAGAGAGGACCCAAATTCTCAACACTCTTAGTCAAATGCAGAAGTGAATGCATATTGTAGGTCACCTGATCTTCGCCATACAAAGACTGAACTGATTTAACATAAAGCTCAAGAGCCTCATGAGCATGGTCAATATCCTCTTGGCTAATGTCTGAACCTAGCAAAATGCTCACACCCTCCACAAGTAGAGCCCAGTGGCAAAGATACCTGTTTGGAAGTATCCCCTCCAGGACTGGCAAACTGTAATATAAAAGCCAGTTCTGTCATTCGTGAGCTTTCCAAAACCTTAGCTCAACAATAGACCGTGGGATTCTGGAAAAAATGCTTAGAGGCTTGATTGCTAAAAGATTTACATCCACTGTTACAGTGTTCAAACCAACATACCATGGTTTACTATAGCTTTTGGAATCAAACCATAAAGTGGCTATTTGCCGGCAAACCCCCAGCAACACACAATGCATGTAATCAGGGACCATGCCATTGATCAGGTCAAAATCTGGCAAGTCCACAATTGGAGATGGCCCTTTTATGCCCAAAATGCTCTGTTCATTATTTTTGGCAATCTCACCTATTTGCACAGTTGTGTCATGATCTCTAAGGAACACCTGGATGAAGACAGTGCCCACACCCATACTCTCCATTAAACTGCTTGAAATTTTGCAGTAAAGGTCGTGCAACAGCATCACATATGGCACATAATGCATAGACCTTTGTCGTTTTGATTGAGTGATCTACTGGATCCTGCCACTGAAGACCTGTTTGTCCAAGACTTTTGCATTCCTCCACAAAAGGTTTGAGGAAGCTAGTCATTTGTGGTTTTGATGACCCAAACCACAAGGCACATAGTATGACATTTGTATCTCTTTCCTCTGGGGGTAATTCATTAACAGAGCATAGTAAGGGCCATATGCTGTATTTAGATGACTGGAACACTGGCACTCCATCACAATTGAAAGACAGGGAAAAGAATGAATCACTAACTGATTTCAGATATTTGTACAACTTCCCATCTGAAAAATCTGTTATTCCATCTGTTTTGGTCATTGTAAATATTTGGAATAGGCTCATTCTCCAAAAGAGCTTGAAGTTGATTCCTCAAAGGTATACAAATAAAAAATTGACCCAGCTCTAAACTTTGTCTCACAGATGGTATTCTGATTTGTCTACATAATCTTTAAACTCCTTCTCTAGCATGTACTTGCTACTTGGGATGCTTGCAGCATCCCCACTACATAACCTTAACAGCTTCAGTAGGTCCTCCATTAAAGCCTCTGTTACATTGTGCTTCATGGAAAATGCGAGGATGTTCAGCCAACTGGCATCTGTGACATGGTCATTTGAGGGACCTGAAGACACCAGGTTTGATTGGTTGGTATTCTGTAACAAATGGGAAAGAATCCAAATTTGAGTGATCATAAGCAAAGTGTGTACCAAAAGAAACCTGTTTTACTCTAAATGTTGATATTCTTGTTCAACAATATGGCAAGCTGTTTTGACTGTTATTAATTCCCAGGATGTTCATCAAGATTAAAGCTAGTGTTCACAACCCACCCCACCGTCTACCTGTATGCTCCTTTCACTTTTACAGACACAATAATACATTACATTTTAGCATTGCTGTTGTGCTTAGATTTATATTGGTGTCTTGAGATGGAAGCCATCTCCATAGGCTACAGATGAATATATTATTATGACATAAAATTATTAGCCATGCATAATATTTTACTGACAGTACTAATGCCAGGCTGCTAATTTATAGAATGTCTGTAAACCTAAAATGGGCGACATATCCTGCTGAGGGACACTAACATTGAGACGCTATGGCGAGCAGTGAAAGCATTGCTCTCATTTCTTGGTTTCATGTCGAAAGGGTGTTTGTTGTGAATATTTAGATATGGTGACTTCGTTCATTGTTCAGTTCACGGGCAGCATTTAAAAACAACATGACCAGCTGTAGTGGGAAATCTACTCGCCTTCAGATATGTTTGTCAATGCATTTTACAACATTTTAAACACATTTTTAAAACCTTAAAACTTAACATAACTTAAACTAAACATTATTTGTACAATTATGTTCAACAATAAGTATAATGCCTATTTATGAATATATTATAGTTTATCATATTTAATACACACATTTCTAGGGCCTATAAATTATCAATATGACCAAAACTTTGCTGGAAAAACAAGTTTTGCCTTGTTTTCCACCTGGTCCGAGTACGACGAGGAATCATTCTTTCTTCTTGGCAACTGTTAAAGCAACACAATTTTCGTTTCGCCATTTTGCATAATAGAAAACACATCGCTACATGTAGGCAAGTGAATTAGGGCCATAAGCCCATACAATATGCCGATTGGTTGATGTTTGAACTGCTGCGCGGGATCCAATAGAAATCCAGATCACTGACTCATTGAAGCAGCCAGACAGCGGTAACACGGGCCGTTGCTTTAAGTTTCAACAGAGGTTTCAGATCGATTAAACATGGATTTCTAACGTCACCCCGAAGGAAAGAATAATTGTATCTTGTTGTAATTATTACTCAGGGATTTGTGTTGATTCAGGTTGGTTCATTTAGTAATTTATAAGCAAAGTAGTTGGTTTGTTCAATAAGACAACAGTTGCAAGAGTTAAGGTTACCTTGCTAGGAGCTAACTGAGCCAGCAACAACTTTGATATTGCCCTTGCTTCGTGTATTTAGGTAACGTGAACTGGATTCATGTATTTGTTGGTTTATGTTGAATGGGTATTATACCGTTAACATTAGACTACATTTACTTTTTTTACTGTCAAGCGATTCAGTTTTGAATCTATTTCATTACACAAATCTACCTACGTTGGTCAGGGGCGGGTGGGTTAATTGAGTTAAAATATTTGAATCGCGTTAGTTTCTCACAACTAACGTTAATGAATCAGATTACCGCGTTAAATCGACAGCCCTCATTATCGATTGTACTAATCTTTCACAGATCTGCAGCTAACTTGCATGCAGCTGACATTTAGCTGGCCTAGCATTATGTCTGTGTCTGGCAAACTGGTCTTACAAAGCAAAAATGATGCCCATGACGCTACAATCAGACTCACAAGACACAAAACTGTGACCTTCCCATGTGAGATCTGATGAAACAGCCGTGATCTAAATTCACTAAAAGCCAAACTCTTCTAAAGCCCAAGGTGTGATGAGAAAGTTTGCAGTGGTCCAATGGGTCAGTGGGGAGGATGCTGGGATGTATAGCGAGGTGGAAACCGAAGCCATACGTAAATATGATGACACCAAGATGGATGACGATGGATACCCGCAAACTGACTGTTCAGCTGCTGTGGGATGGCAGAAAGGGAAAAAGCCAAAACATGGCTGGCCAGTGTACGCTGCCTCTATCAAGTTTGTGAGCAGTAAGTAGACCTATCTAATGCATTTAATTTGTTTTTACACTGTCGGGGCCAATAAATAATGTGAAGCTGTTATGATACACGGATATACGGATTCAGATGAAACTGATGTTGAGAATACACCGGTAAGACTGTTTGTATTCCACTGTCACCGAATGAATGTCATGCATATAATCACACACCATTTACTTAAGTACCAATTCACATAATAATACATTTGAACTTAAAAAACAAAGAAATCTGGTATTAAATCTAGGCTAAGTCCTACTGTTATTTAGAACAGTAAAACCAGCAGTGACAAAAAGTCTATGCAAGGGAAGTCAATCACCTTCATTTATATAGCGCTTTTAACAATATGAATTGTTTGAAAGCAGCTTTCCAGTGATAAGAAATGAAAGTGACAGAGATTGTTTTGGCTTTACAGCAGCTCTAGAATAAAGTTATTGTCCAGCTCAAGTTAGTTTTGATTGATTGACTTGCATGCGAAGATCATTAGTTATTAACGACAACGTTGTAACAGAAAACCCTTAACGCGCTCCGGCCGCCCATCCGCACAAAACAGAGCCTGGTGGCTCAACAACGCGCTCCCGGAAATAGGTTCCAAGGTGCGAGCGATTATCCGCTATCTGTGCGCAAACATACGCAACCTCTGCGCAAACACCGACAACAAAGTAACCTTCTTGTTTTTGCACCTGACTATGTCCAAAATATGCATGTCATTAAGAACTGTGGTAACACTTTATTTGAATAGTCCAGAATGATGCATTAGTTAAGCATAAGTACACTAGTAATTCTGATTAGTAAGGACATATTACCCATTATTTAACATGTATTAAACATTTGAAGGATCAACATTCTTTCATATTAACAACTTAGCAAACCATATTATTTGTGTGTAGTAATGTACCTCACCATCTATTATGTTAACTGGACTATGTTTAGTTATCTTCTACCCATTGATTAGCATATTCTGTCTTGATAATCTCTGAATTGTGTTCAGGGGACGGGGTTTATGTCAATTCTAGGGTTAGTGATGTCACTAACCCAGCCGTTTGTTGTAGTCCTTAAAAAACGATTTCTTTAACAGCAAATATCTCCCTTTGCTTTGAACTTTGAGCTTCGTAACTTTGCAGATGTTGTTTATGCTCAAACAGCAACATTACACACTAACTAAAGTTAGAAAAGTGAAATCATATTCAAGCACCCCGTTAAAGCTCTGATTTCAGAGAGAAGCGCAGAGAGCTGCTATTTGATTTGCGCTCATTTCATTCCTAAAGTTTACACACATTCATTTCACACGGACATTATTGCCTAGTGATTTCAGACATTTAAGTTTCGTGATATGATCCCCTGGCTCACCTGTTATCCATCAAACACAAGCTGTGACTGTCTCAGCCTTAGCCGCATATTATTCGGCAAAATTATTCGTTATTGGTTTTGAAGCCATTATCCGTGCCTTTCCGAATAAGGTATTGTGCTTCGGGACACCCCTAGTGTAAATCTTTACAACAGGGAGTCCAATTCTCTTTAGTACTGTGTTGTTGGCAGTTTAGCCATAATTATTGCCTTATTCTAGGCCAATAAACATAAATATCACTGAATTAGTGCAATAATTAATGTGAATATAACTTTCACTTTAGAACAGGCGGTCAAATTGTCTTTCTTACAATATTTGAGCAATTTATAACTGTAAAACCAGCACTAATTAAACATAGTTACTAGCTTCATATTGTTCAGTTAATTTAATAGATACATTATGTATAAGGTACACTTATAAATTTCAATTAAAGAAGTGAATTTATAGTATTACCTTATCACGAATCCTGGAGTCTTGTAGAACTCAATTTCTGTAATAATTGGACGCAGACAGATATAAATTGTCAAATTTATTCAAAAACAAAGACTAAATGTAGCACTACACTAATTATACAAAAGGGAAAAACTAATTAAAATTCAACTCTAGATCAACAAATCAAAGACAAATCACTTCCGTGACCAAATCAAAGACCATGGGATCGCATATGATAACACACAAATCTTTAAACAAAAAAGGTTATAAACACATTGACTACAACACCGGTTAGTAAGACGAAGGTGAGTCTCTCATTAGTATTGTTAGTCAGACATTAAATAACTACGCAGGTTAGTATTTATGTCAGGTAACTTCTCGTTATATATATATATATATATCAGTCTCATTAACGTTTAGGTACAGAGAAAGATCCTATCATTACTTGTTACCACAATTTCCCTTAACTGATTATTATTCAATGATTAAGGATAGGCAGGGCCACCAATAATCTAATGTCTATTCACTTGTGTCAATTTCAGACTAAACAGTTAAACAGGAATGAGAAGATATTTCTCGGCGTTGACAGATTTTATTTCTAAAATTATCAACAAAACAGTTGAATGCAACACACATCTATATTTAAGAAAACTAAATGATATTACACATTCTAGAGTTATGAATCACAGATTAACATTTCTAATTGATTTCTCAAATGTCATGAATCACAAACTCCAAACTGTTAAACTTATGTGAACTTCGTCGCAGAGAGGCCTCTCTGGCTTCGGGCTCAGATAACAGCACACGGCACGAGGTCCGTGTGGTTTGGAACAAAGGCAGTCCGGTTCGGCTTTGTCCAAGAACTTCCACTCAGTCGATGCACCTGGAAGTTGGGGTTTCGCGAATGTAGAGTCTTTTCCAAACAGATTTTCCATTGGTTTGAAGGCTCCAAGGTTGTGCACAAAATCTTCTTTGTAAGCAGGGTTCCACCGTAGTTACTTGAAGACAAAGTCTTTGAGGAAAGCAGGGCCCTGTTCGTTCCAAGGGTCAAGTTTCTTAAGACTCAAATAGCTATTTAAATGACTGACACTTTCGTATTCAGTCGACTTAGTCAATTGTCCAGCTGTAAAACTCCACTGATCAGGTGGGTCTGTAAAGTTATTTATTTAATAAAGTCCTTTAAAAGAATTCTTCGTACGGCTCAATCTCCTTCTCCCAGTTTAATTCTTCTGTTACCGGCAAAGACTTGGTTGGTTTCTGGTTCCGGTTCTGGCAACAGAGCTACAGGTTGCGAGTTTCTGGTTCAGGTGAGAGAGAGAGTAAGAGAGAGAGACCGTACGCTGTTCTTTATAGTCTGTCAGATCAATAGGTGATTGGTTCTTGATTTTTTTAGATTGGATTTCGGTTTCAGCCCCCAGTGTCCTATTGGAGGGGGGCTTGATTTATGACTGATGTCAATCCATGCCATCTTTTGGAAATGCCGGTTGGCCCGGGTTCGTAGCTCTATGTCGGGATTTCGGCTCTCGTCCACTTCAAAGAGTTTTTATTACCTACAGGCCCCTTTCTCCTATCTCATAGCAGGATTCCAAACTATTTGGCCTATTCTCGGTGCCATCCTCCCAAGACTGTCACTTTGATGTAAACCAGTTCACATGCTGATGAGTTAAGGAAATCTGATAAATTTGGGGGGGAGAGGTCTTCTTTAGATCAGTGCTTCAGCTCAGAGCTAAAATGCTCTTATCAGAATACACCCAACATAACGCTACACTGGTTAATTCTGTTCTGGGAAAACCACAATCCTGCAGGTTTAATAAGTCTCTCTACACATCAGTCCCTGAGTACCTTCAACCAATGGTCATTTTGACCAATTAAGCCCAAGAATTGAGTCAATTAAGTTGTCATGGACTACCCAGTGAAGACGTGAACTCACGACTAGGTCACACTGTGAGCTCACCAGAGCAGACATTACACTGAGCTCACTGTGAGCTCACTTAGCGCTTTTCCAGCGACATGGTGCCGGTGCTGGAGCCGGAGCTGCTGCTCGGCCTGGGATCCAGCTGATCTTTTTTGAACCGGCCCGCTTTTCCACCGGTTTTGACGTCACTGGATGTGGGCGTTCCCAAGCATGGAGTAGAAGTGGAGAAACACAGCAATAGTAATCAGCACCGAGGCGACTGCGTCTTTAAACCCCATTTAACATCACAATCAAACTCATTCCGCGTCTATGGCAAATCGTAACCCTAATGTTACAAATGTTCCCTAAACACCTATTTTGCAGGATCAATAAAAAATTATTAGGATTTTTTAAACTTTTACTGACACACATAGTTAATAGCAATGTGTTATAACTTTACCAAAAATAATAATCTGTATATCTTTAATTGTTTAGACGTTATTAAGATATAATGCATCTTTCACATAGGGAACATTTGTAACATGTTAGGAAAAACAAACAAATGATTTGAAAATATTCATAATTACAGCATACAATTTGTCAGGCTTCATAACAATGGTATTTATAACATACTCTGTAAAAATCAAGCAAATAGCATTTGTGGTTCACGAGAA
This sequence comes from Amia ocellicauda, assembly GCF_036373705.1. NCBI lineage: Eukaryota > Metazoa > Chordata > Actinopteri > Amiiformes > Amiidae > Amia > Amia ocellicauda. Next base: position 2,042,992 of record NW_027102823.1, read on the forward strand.
AATATGTATATATAATCAAAGCTATCAGACTATAGCAGCCGGTGTATGAAGACACATACGATTATACAGCATTATTTGGCAGCTTCGCAAGACCTAATTTTAAACGTTGTTGGTAAGTTAGATAATTAGTGGGGACCCGCTATTTGCAGTTCTTCCCCTCCATAATTGCTAAAATAAAGTTTTACTGACATTTTATTGACCCTACCACTGCATAGGGCACATCTGTAACATGAACGCTACTGAATGGCACATACATTGAAAACTACGGAGAACTGAGACAAATCCACTTTACACTTCATAAATAATCTTAAAACGTTTCCAACCAAGGCAACACCCACTTGAAATACGTTCATTCTCATTTTTGGTAAACAAAAAGAGAGATTGTTACATATGTTCCCTATGATGCATCTACAGAGAGAGAGAGAGAGAGACAGACAGACACTAACTCTCTCTCTCTCTCTCTCTCTCTCTCTCTCTCTCAGCTGGGAGTGTGTGGGAGGGGTCTGCAGTGAGCGGGAGTGCTGCTGAGAGCTCTGTCCTTTGGCTGCGTTTTTTTGTTGCTTTACTTTTTTCAGTTTGTTTATTTTGTCTTCTGTTTTCAGTGCTTTTCTTATTGTGGGGGAACAGGGGAGGGGAGGGGGGAGTACCGGTAGTTCTTCCCGGGTCGGGGGGTCGGACCCCCTGAATGCGTCTTTTGAAAAACTGACCCGACGCCATGGAGTCAAGATCGCTCCGGTGCAGTTCTGCCCCCTAGAGCAGTGTGTGTTAGCGGTTGGGGAGGTAGCAGGGTGTGAAAATATCAAGTCTGCTGCCATTGTTATCTTCTTAAAAACCACTGATCTGCTCAATCAGCTAGTGGCTAATGGCACAGTGTTAGACGACACTTTCACCCCGGTGTTGCCGCTCGCTGCTCCTGCCCGGAAGGTAACGCTGTCTAACGTCCCTCCGTTCATCCGCACCGGCTCGGGCAGCTGATGTCCGGCATTAAGAGGGTCCCGCTGGGCTGCAAAGCCCCGCAACTGAAACACGTCGTGTCCTTCCGAAGGCAGCTGTATATGATCCTCAATAACATCAATGAGGATCTTAATGTCATTTTTAAATTTAAGATCGACAATACCGACTACGTCGTGTTCGCTACTTCGGAGTCCATGAAGTGTTTCAGGTGTGGGAGCGAGGGGCATGTCGTGAGGAACTGTCCCGAACAGGACAGGGAGCGGGAGGAGGAGCGGGGCGACGCGGGGAGGAATAGAGACACCGGCCCGCAGCCACAGATGCAGCGGGCAGACAGAGATCGAGCCCCGGCGGAGGAGACAGTCGCCGGTCGGACCGATGGTACCACTGATGCCGTGACGGGGGAAGAGCTGCCCGGAGGCGATGACGCACAGCTGGGGGACGGGGTCGAGGCAGCGGGGGATAGTGACGACCGAGACGCCGGGGGGAGATGGTGTTGAGGCGGTGCACGGGGCGCTGGTTAGTGACGAGGAACAACCTCAGCAGCCAGCAGACGGGCGGACAGACACACAGGGTGTAGCCGAGGAGGAGGCAGGGCCAGGCTCGGCGGTACAAGCCGAGGCACCGGGTGGAAAAAACGCACTAAGAAGGTGCTGGGAGGGAGCACGGACGGTGTTGGTAAATAGTGGCAGTAAAAGAAGTGGTGGCACAGTAGTGAAGCTGGGGTAGCGAGCGGCTTGGTGGGGAAAGGTCCGGCTACACGCTGGAGCATCGCGGCAGCCACCGGGGACGCCTCGGGCTCGGAGTGACAGTGAGGGCGGCTTCACGGATTCCTCTCTCGCCTCCTCGTCCTCGGTGAGTCAGAGCTGCAGTGAAGGATATCAGGAGGTTTTTAGAGAAAACGAAGGGAAAGAGGTCTGTTGTAGTGGAGCAGTTTTTCCCAGATCGTGCACGCCTGCTGGCCTCTATTAAGTTTTTACAGAAACCCTGACCTATCAATTTGTACAACACTCACTGAAAACCATGGTTGGGGTCAATTCCTGTTTTTCAGTTCCAATTCCTCCTACAAATCAATTCAAAATTGCAATTACTTTTTGCATTCACAGAATATTCTTTATTGGAATTGAATTGAAAAGGGAATTAAAAATTTAATTGGAATTGACCCCAACCCTGTTGAAAACAAAACAAAAAATACAGATCTGGTTCTTCAAATCTTCACTCTGGTTTCATTCTGTGTCGTAGTTCATTTATCTTGCTGTTAATTGCACCACCAATTACACTCTTTGGGTTACTGGGCAATTTTTTCAAGGTAGCCCCTAAAAAACATGTATCACATAGATTTAATGACTTGCACATAGATATATAAAAATCTTTTAATAAACATACCACATATCTTTGAGAAGGGTTCATTAGTTACATATTGCCACAGTAAATCAACATTTTTGTGTGTGGGTGTATTTAAACGTTTTGGTGTATGCTCTTAAACTTGTCTTACACTAGTTCATAGTAAAATCTGTACTTGGCGAAGCAGCTATGCAAAGGCAGTCTTTTCTCCATTAATACCTTGCTTAAGCATTACATTGATGTGGCACAACTGGACTGAAATGTGAAGTATTTGCTCAAAAGTCAAATTTAAATGAGACATGAAAGTTTATATTGTCAAGGATCCCATGGCACTATTCATTATTATTATGTATTAATATGTCTGAAGCATTAATCCAAGGTGATTTACAAGGTGTTGTTGAAAGAGTGACGTGGCTGAATTCTAAGTCAGGCTTCCCTCAATCAGGTCTAACAAATTTGTTATGACTCCACCTTTACTGCTGTGTAGTAATCTGCTGGTACAAAATGGCTGCACCCCAGAGGGTGGTGGGTGAAGTGAGTCTGTAGAGCACTTCGGGATCTTTCCAGCTGCTACATGTAAGGTATTATTATTTATTAATAAATTAACTCTAGTCTCTGAAACTAAAACAAAGGCCAAAGGAACATTTCAAATGCTAACCCTTTGTGTTCTATACAGTTAAAAAGGAGAGTTAGAAATTTTGTACAACAGCATTTACATACCATATATGGCTTCCACCTTTAAGCGATCCAGAGGTGTCTTTTTCTCCGAAGTTGGATCTCTCTTGCTGCCACCACCACGAAGATTGCTCTTTAATAATGTTGGAAAGTCAAAGACAGCAACCGTCAGGGTTCTTGCATATGACGTATTCGTGCTGCACCTCTCTGCAAGGATCCAGGACAGTTTGTCAATGTAAACTCCAGTGCCTGGGAATATTTCCACCTAAAAGACAATGGTAAATAAAAAACAAGTTTATCCCCAAACTATTCTTATATTATGTTAAGTGGAATACATTATCAGTAAGGCTGTGATTTTGTTACAGAAATGTGTTATTAAAGACCACAGTATGTCTCAATTCTAAGTTTATTAATTTACAGACATAATAAAGTCAGTGAATCTGTGACACCCATAATTCAATTACATTCTTATTATCAACTATAACTATGAATATAACTGATAATGTAGCATCATTAGATTGTTTACAACCAATATTTGTTTTCAATATATATATTTTTACCTTGTCTTTGTAATATTGTAGACCAAGAGTGTTATACCTGTTTTGGTGATTCTTTGTCAGATTCAGAACAATTTGCTGTGGGGCTGTCAGAACCACTTGATGGTGACACACTTTTGTCTTCATTGCTGATAAATGTGGCTTTTGTTACAATTTTTTTCAGATTGTCCAAAAGGTCTGGAATCTCTGGAGAAAAAAACCTTAGTATTAAATGATAATCATTTCTAATAATATATTTAATACAAAGTGAAAACAAAACCATCAATGCCTGCAATTATACTTGAGAGACTTGCTCTATGTTATTGGCAAACTGACCTTTTTGTGGGTCATTAACATTAGCTACGAAAAATATAAAAAAGATAAAATACAAGAATTACCAGGTCTAATGTAATGCATATAGTCATTAATGTAGGATTATGAAGTTATGTTGAAAAACTTTATTTAATAATCAGTATTATTAAACTATTAGACAGTGCACATTAAGAGTCTGTATTGTGGTTCTAGATTACTTCAGTATGATCAACTATAATACATTACTCTGGAATATAAATTACTGAAGAATAACATTTATCAAGGTAAGGAATTATTTGCTATAAATAAAAAAACTTACCATCAACCATACGGTTTCGAAGACATTGGTTTTCATTTTTAAGTCTTTTTAAGTGTTTTCCTTTTCGAGCTGCTTAACTTTTTGCTGTAGCTCAACTTCACTGGACTCTTTAAATGTCTGTAGAATATGACGGGATCTAATTCTTGAAGCTCCATCGGTTTTTTCTTATTTTGTGCTGTATTCAGAGAGGAAAAGAGTTTAAAATGAATATATATATATATATATATATATATGAAAATGATTTAAAAAAAAACAATCCTGCAATACATTTATTTAATATTTGCAGTAATTATCTCACCGGTAACTGTGGTTCATCAAGGTCACTATCATCTGAAATTTGAAGTTTTTTGTTTGGTTTAGGTACTCTCTTCATTTTAGGAGAGGGCATTTTTGTTAGGTCATTAAGTTTTCTTCTTAGTTTGCCTTCTTTTCCTAAAATAAAAATAAAATAAATAAAACCCTGCATTATGTCCACAGATATTTGGGGATTATATTTATTTGTCATAAAAATACTGTGCTTTGACCATACAAATTAAGATGAACAGCCAACACTGAATCAAAACTGAAGTTAAATTATATCTGGTTTAATTTATTTTGTGATTTGGGGGATTTTATTGTAAAGCACAACACACAATAAATCGTTCTTACAAATGCCAGTCAAGTATGACGAGTTTTTAGCGCCCTCACCACCACCTACCATGTTATAAGAGTATGTTAGAAGTACAACACATTAATAACTTAAACATTCATTTCAAATATACTGTGATTGTATATATCAAATAGCATGTAAAGACTTTAATGTTTTTTTTTTAAATAAACATTGTTACCAGTCATAATGATCTGCGCTTCATGGACAGGCCATCCACCTTTTGGAGGTTTGTTCGTGTCTCTCCACTCTGCTCTGAAGTTTCGAGTCGTCTCTTCGTCATCATCAGCAATGCTGAATAAATCAAAATTGCGAAAGCAAGCAGTGGGAATCACGCTGTAAGAGTCTTTGTCGACCCCGCTTTCCCACTTCACCAACGCGTGCATCACCGCCATACTACCTTCACCTTCTCGTCCGTTTTTTCTGCGCCTTTTTCCCCCGACAAGTCACGGCACAAAAAACAGTCCCGCTCTGCATTCTGGTACTTGGCGTTCTTAATAACACCAACAGGGTGTAATCGCATAGACCACTCGAGTATAAAGTACTACATATCCCATCAGTTACAGTTTTTTTTCATCTTCTGGAACTGCAATTTAGCACTTTCAACTGTTTCTTAGTGATTCCTAGAATTACTAACCGGTATTGTAGTCAATGTGTTTATAACCTTTTTTGTTTAACGATTTGTGTGTTATCCTATGGGATCCCATGGTTTTTGATTTGGTCACGGAAGTGATTTGTCTTTGATTTGTTGATCTAGAGTTGAATTTTAATTAGTTTTTCCCTTTTGTATAATTAGTGTAGTGCTACATTTAGTCTTTGTTTTTAAATAAATTTGACAATTTATATCTTTGGAATTGGTGTCTGCGTCCAATTATTACAGAAATTGAGTTCTACAAGACTCCAGGATTCGTGATAAGGTGATACTATGAATTCACTTCTTTAATTGAAATGTATAAGTGTACCTTACGCTACATATATGTATGTATGTGTGTATGTATGTCCAATTGCTTTGACAATACAAATGAATTGAATTGAGAGAGAGAGAGAGAGAGAGAGAGAGACAGACAGACAGACTGACAAACAGAAAAACAGACAGACACAGACACACACACACACAGAGCCAGCCAGCCAGCCAGCTCAGCGATGACATCACGAGCCTCTCTCAGCTGACTGCTATGACATCACAGAGCACGTACATTCCGTTGCTTGCCGTCTGTCAACCACTCAGTCACTGCCAGCCAGACTGGCTGGCTGGCTGGATGGGGGGGCTGCTTGCTGCTGCTGCGTACCTTAGCAAGCTTATTTGCTTGACCGGCCTTCCTACTCCTCTGCCCACATGCCCACCTATGCCCGATCTGCTGTTCACCTGGATCACAGCTCCGCCCCAACAAGGCAGAGCCCCCCAAGAATGGTACAAACTCACCCACGATCCCCTCCACGGAAAGCTTTAGCAAAAGGCAAAAGCGTTATACGTAATGAAGAGGAACCCGAGTCCAAGACGCATCCGACCAGCCATACATATTTGTGTGTATTAAAGATCACATTTTCTTACATTTAGTTTTTCTGTACTTTATTACATCTTATTGTGATTTATAAAAGTATTGTTTCTTTTCCATATGTATGTATGTATGTGTGTGTGTGTGTGTGTGTGTGTCTGTCTCTGTGTGAAAGTTAGTGTGTGTGTCTGTACGTGTGTGTGCCTGTCTCTGTGTGATAGTGTGTGTGTGTGTGTGTGTGTGTGTGTGTATATGTCTCTCTGTGAAAGTGTGTGTGTGGGTGTGACAGTGTGTGTGAGTGTCTGTCTGTCTGTCTGTCTGTCATGTAACTCGCACATCTGTGAGGGCACCATTTTTGCAGAAGAGATGTACACATTTTGGAGCAACATATGCTGCCATCCAGACATCATCTTTTCCAGTGACGTCCCTGCATTTTCAAACAGATCACATTTTATTACACTTTGTTTATCTGTACTTTATTACATCTTATTGTGATTTATACTTGTAATGTTTCTTTTCCATATATATGTATGTACAGTGGGGGAAAAAAGTAATTGATCCCCTGCTGATTTTGTACGTTTGCCCACTGACAAAGAAATGATCAGTCTATAATTTTAATGGTAGGTGTATTTTAGCAGTGAGAGACAGAATAACAACAAGAAAATCCAGAAAAATGCATTTCAAAAAAGTTATAAAATTGATTTGCATGTTAATGAGGGAAATAAGTATTTGACCCATTTTCAATGCCCTGGCTTAGGGTTCTCACCCATGATTTGACGGTACATGGCCCCGTCCATCGTCCCTTTGATGCGGTGCAGTTGTCCTGTCCCCTTAGCAGAAAAACAGCCCCAAAGCATAATGTTTCCACCTCCATGTTTGATGGTGGGAATGGTGTTCTTGGGGTCATTCCTCCTCCTCCAAACACGGCGAGTTGAGTTGATGGCAAAGAGCTTGATTTTGGTCTCATCTGAGACCACTTTCACCCAGTTCTCCTCTGAATCATTCAGATGTTCATTGGCAAACTTCAGACGGGTCTGTACATGTGCTTTCTTGAGCAGGGGGACCTTGCGGGCGCTGCAGGATTTCAGTCCTTCACGGCATAGTGTGTTACCAATTGTTTTCTTGGTGACTATGGTCCCAGCTACCTTGAGATCATTAACAAGATCCTCCCATGTAGTTCTGGGCTGATTCCTCACCGTTCTCATGATCATTGAAACTCCACGAGGTGAGATCTTGCATGGAGCCCCAGACTGAGGGAGACTGACAGTTATTTTGTGTTTCTTCCATTTGCGAATAATCGCACCAACTGTTGTCACCTTCTCACCAAGCTGCTTGGTGATGGTCTTGTAGCCCATTCCAGTCTTGTGTAGGTCTACAATCTTGTCCCTGACATCCTTGGACAGCTCTTTGGCCATGGTGGAGAGTTTGGAATCTGATTGATTGATTGCTTCTGTGGACAAGTGTCTTTTATACAGGTAACGAGCTGAGATTAGGAGCACTCCCTTTAAGAGAGTGCTCCTAATCTCAGCTCGTTACCTGTATGAAAGACACCTGGGAGCCAGAAATCTTGCTGATTGATAGGGGATCAAATACTTATTTCCCTCATTAACATGCAAATCAATTTATAACTTTTTTGAAATGCGTTTTTCTGGATTTTCTTGTTGTTATTCTGTCTCTCACTGCTAAAATACACCTACCATTAAAATTATAGACTGATCATTTCTTTGTCAGTGGGCAAACGTACAAAATCAGCAGGGGATCAAATACTTTTTTCCCTCACTGTATGTATGTATGTATGTATGTATGTAAGTGTGTGTGTGTCTGTCTCTGTGTGAAAGTGTGTGTGTGTGTCTGTCTGTGAAAGTGATTGTGTGTGAAAGTGTGTGTGTCTGTCTGTCTGTCTGTGAAAGTGTGTGTGTGTGTGTGTGTGTGTGCGTGTGTCTGTCTGTGAAAGTGTGTGTTTGTGTGTGTATGGGTGTGACAGTGTGTATGAGTGTCTGTCATGTAACTCGCACATCTGTGAGGGCACCATTTTTGCAGAAAGAGATGTACACATTTTGGAGCAACATATGCTGCCATCCAGACATCATCTTTTCCAGGGACGTACCTGCATTTTTCAGCAGGATAACGCCAAACCACATTCTGCCCAGATTTCAAGCGCATGGTTGCATAGGCAGAGAGTGCGGGTGCTAGCATGGCCTGCCTGCAGTCCTGACCTGTCTCCGAATTGAGAATGTGTGGCGCACTATGAAGTGCAAATTAAGACAACGAAGGCCCTGTGCAGTTGCGCAGCTGAGGAAATGCATAATGGATGAATGGGGGAAAATCCCGCTTGCTAAACTTAACCAAGTGGTGTCTTCAGTGCCCAAGTGCTTAATAAGTGTTATTAAAAGAAAAGGTGATGTTACATAGTGGTAAACAGTCGACTGTCCCAACTTTCTTGGTTTCTTTTCACTGCTAATGAGATGCTGTAGAGTGAGTTAGTTATATTGCTTTCAGGAGCTCTAATCGTATTGATGAGTTCATGCAGCATTTGTAATTGAATTTCAAAAAGAAATCTTTGCTGTCTGGCCTGTGTGTATGAGATGTACTCTGTCAATCTTTGGCTAACAACTGAAACATTGGTAGAACAGAAATGGCAACATAAAAAAGAAAAGTACATTTTAAAAGAGCACATTAAATAGGATGAATATACAGTTTTTTACAATCACTTTGTCACTAATTTCAGAACCTTGATGTCATTTTTCAAAACTCTAGACACAAAACTCAAAACGGTCATCACTTGTAACACAGGCTGTCCAATGTTCAAAACATTGCATTGTGCATTCATATCTTTATAGAAACCTAGCACTTGCAGACTTGTTGGTTCAAATAACTCATTTATCATGAAATACCATAGTAACATAGTAACACAGAAGATACCGATAGTTTCACTGTGTAGTTGTTCGTACAATCATTAAATATTGTAGTACAAAATATGTGATACATGTTTCATTATGGTACTACACATAAATACATCACTGTAAAAGGACTAGTAGAGAGAATACTACAGACACAGTGGAATCATTGAACAAAATCTGAAATGTATTGATGCAATACAATCAAATCACACCATAGGTTTCTTTGAATCCATGCAAAAATAATTAGCTACAAAAACGAACAAAACTACAGTAAAATGTCAACTGCAGTGTTCCTCACCTGGCTTAGTGTAAAAAGCAAAACAAAGGATTGATTACTGTACTTCTAAATTTCCATCAGCCCTGTGTTCAGGTTCAGGTTCTCACAACCATTTTTCACAAGAGGCATCTTGAAACTGAACATACCTGAACATACTCAGTCATCAGCTGCTTCACTCTGTCTGCATTTCTTTCAAAAGGCACACTATACTCTGTGCTACACATTGGTATGCAGTATACAGTCATTTGACAATTGAGAGTAGCCTAATGTTTAGTGCATGCTGAAGACTTGCCGCTTCTCAGTACGGACATTTCTGATGATTGAGGCCACAGTTGATCCTGAGTTGATTCTGAGGTTTGATTGAATCATTGTAGCTGCCTCAGTCATGGTCATGCCATGATTTACAACATGTTCTACAACTATTTCTCGGATTTCACTGGACACTATTTGCTGTTGCTGCCGCTGTCTGGTCCGTGGCCTTGTCCTCTACCACGTTCCCCCAACACCTCTCAAATGAGGCCCATGGCTGCCTCTCTGGTGAGGCCTAAGCCCTCCTCTATGACGAGGCCCACGACCACCTCTCAGAAGGGGTGCATGTCCCCTTCCATTCCTTTGACCACCACGTCTTCCTCCTCCCACTGCTTGACCTCTATTGTGACCTGGATGACCTGCCGGCTCCATGTTATCACTGTGTTGCTCGGGTGGATAGCACTCATTTCACTCGATACTCGTACCACAATGTGAAATCAATCATCAATAACCAGTTGGCAGTATTGGAATAGCAATTACAAGGGCCTGCATACGTACAGTAATGTCAAATCTGATGTGGAAGAACAATCATCTTCAACCAGGTTGGAGCGTTAGTTGCAATGCCTTTAATACACGCAGCGTGGAGAGGAACAGTGACTCAAGAAGATCCCAAAGTCGCTCTGCCTTCATTTTAACAGTCAGAGCTTTTATACACAAAAATCAAAGAGCTGGTTATAATCAGAAAGTCATTACTATGTTATCTTAAAAGTTAGCTAAGCAGAATTTATATCATTATAGGACAGAGTTCATAGATCAACACATGGATTAGGGAGCAGGCACTTCAATCATACTGTTTGACATTGTCTCCAAGATTCTCATCGTAAATAACAAGCAGAAATCAAACTACCTTCTGGCCTGACCTTCTAGCTTGACCTTATCTTTCTTAAGTATACAAGAGAGAAAAACAGGTATTAGAGAAAGAATTTCTAACTTTCCTTCCACACTGAAAACATGGTGTGGAAAAGTGCTACATGATGATGAATGATGATGAAATATTACATCCATAGATAATGTAGTTCAACTGGTTCATGCTCCTCGGTTATTGGTGTCAATGGATCTCATTATCCTGAAACTTTCATGATCGAAACATGGAATACTGTTCGTCAGTTTCCATAAAATTATGCATTAAGAGTAATGCAACAGTCACTTATCATTTTGAGCAGCTGTATCAATTGATAGTTAGATCTTTGTAATGAAATGAATAGACAGTGATCTCAGATGTAATGTGTGAATTGCATTTTGAAATGGTAATACTTTGACGTTAAGTTGTATCATTTTAGTTCAATGAACAAATGATCTGAGGTTGATGTGTATTGTATCCAAGCAATTGAAAAATGTGCATTTTGATCATCGGGTGTGAGTTTAGTGTCTAGAGTTTTGAAAAATGACATCAAGGTTCTGAAATGAGTGCCAAAGTGATTGTAAAAAAGTGTAATATCAGGGGACAGTGGCTATTACTGATCTGGCCTTCCGTGGCCTCTGTATTAATGTAACAGGTCACATTGTATGTGTACACTGATACTTGATAGTATAATATAGTACAAGTAAAAAACATACATAGGTATCATAGAAGTATTTTGCAGAAATGATTAAGGATACTTATCAAAATGGAGAGGAAATGCTAAATCCTGAATTGAGACAGAGAGAGAGAGAGAGAGAGAGAGAGAGAGGTGCTAAGGCACATTTGTAACATAAATTAGGGAACATTTGAAACATGCTTAGGGAACATTCATAAGAACATAAGAATATAAGAAAGTTTACAAACGAGAGGAGGCCATTCGACCCATCATGCTCGTTTGGTGTCCATTAATATCTAAGTGATCCATGGATCCTATCCAGTCTATTTTTAAATGTTCTCAAACTTTCAGCTTCTACCACTTTCCATCTTGAATGCCTTGAAGCCCAATTTCCATTTGTTGTCCCCTGGTGCGTGTGTCCCTGCTGATCTGGAAAAGCTCCTCTGGTTTGAGGAACCTTTCATGATTTTGAAGACTTGGATCAAGTCCCCACGTAATCTCCTCTGTTCCAGGGTGAAAAGGTTCAGTTCCCTCAGTCTCTCCGAGTAGGACTTTCCCTTCAGACCTGGAATAAGTCTGGTTGCTCTCCTCTGAACTGTCTCTAAAGCAGCAATATCCTTCTTGAAGTGTGGTGCCCAGAACTGTACACAGTATTCCAGATGAGGTCTAGCGCATTGTACAGTCTTAACATTACTTAAATTCTACACTTTTGACGATATACCCTAGCATTCTGTATGCCTTTTGTATTGCTTCCCCACATTGTTTGGATGGAGAAAGTGAATCCACATAGATTCCTAGGTCTTTCTCATGCATTACTTCATCTAGATCTGTACCTCCCATAGTGTAATTATAGTGGACATTTTTGTTTTACTGCATGTATTACCTTGCACTTGTCCACATTGAATTTCATTTGCCAGGTGTCAGCCCACAACTGAATTTATCTAAGTTCCTCTGAATAGCATGTGCTGCCAAGATTGTATCTGCTAAGCCACCTATTTTAGTATCATCTGCAAATTTGACAAGGTTGCTAAGTATCCCAGAGTCCAGATCATTAATATAGATTAGAAAAAGCAAAGGCCCTAGTACTGATCCCTGTGGAACTCCACTAACAACCTCACTCCAGTTAGAAGTGACTCCTCTAATCTGTTTCCTATACATCAACCAGTTCATAATCCATCTACTTACATGACCCTGAATGCCTACAGCTTCCAATTTGAGGATCAGTCTTTGGTGTGGAACCTTATCAAAAGCTTTTTGGAAATCTAAGTATATCATATCATATGCTTTCACGTGATCTACAGCTGCAGTTGCATGTTCAAAAAAATGTATTAAGTTAGTAAGACATGATCTGCCTCGTCTAAACCCATGTTGACTATCTCCAAGAATATGGTTTTCATTGAGATGCTCCTCTATTTTCTGTCTAATCATTTTTTCCAACATTTTACAGGTGATGCAGGTGAGACTGATTGGTCTGTAATTTCCTGGCTCAGTTTTGTCCCCTTTCTTGTGGATTGGTATGAAATTTGCTGTCTTCCAGTCAGTGGGAACATCCCCTGTTCTAAGTGTCATTTGAAATAATCGAGTTAACGGCCTATACATAATTTCCCTCATTTCTTTAAGTACTGTTGGAAATATCCCATCTGGCCCAGGTGATTTGTTTGATTTTAATTCTGCTAGTCCCTTTAGTACCTCCTCCTCATTTATCCTGATCTCTCTTAGGGTTTGACTGGATTGATTGTCAACCTGTGGCATGTCATCTGTTTTTTCTTTTGTAAAAACCTCTGTGAAATACTCATTTAGAATATTTGCCACATCTTGTTCGTTTTCCAAGATACCTCCATTTTTGCCCTTTATCTGTTTCACCTCCTCCTTAATTGACCGCTTGCTGTTGTAATTTTGAAAAAAGCTCATTGCATTGGTTGTAGCTCCAAGAGCTATGTTTCTTTCTATTTCCCTCTTTGCTTTCCTGATCCCTTTCTTAAGATCTCTTTGCAGCTCAACATATTCTATGTATTTTGTTTCATCACCATCCCTTTTGTATGTGCTATACAACATTTTCTTCCTCTTTATATTTTTTTGCATGCCTCTGGTTTGTATGTATGTATGTATGTATGTATGTATGTATGTATGTATGTGTGGAAGGAAAGTTAGAAATTCTTTTCTCACAACTGTTTTTCTCTCTTGTATACTTAAGAAAGATAAGGTCAAGCTAGAAGGTCAGGAGGCCATAAGGTAGTTTGATTTCTCTTTGTTATTTACAATGAGAACCTTGGAGACAATGTCAAACAGAATGACCTACGTGCCTGTTCACTAATACCATGTATAGACCTATGAACTCTGTTCGATAATGATATATGTTCTGCTTAGTTAGCCTTTAAGATAACATAGTAATGACTTTCTAGCATGTATGTATGCATGTATATATATATATATATATATATATATATATATATGTATGAATGTATGTATGTCCAATTGCTTTTGACAATACAAATGAATTGAGAGGGAGAGAGAGAGAGAGAGAGACAGACAGACAGACTGACAAACAGAAAAACAGACACACACACAAACACACACACACACAGAGCCAGCCAGCCCGCCAGCCAGCCAGCCAGCCAGCCAGCTCAGCGATGACATCACGAGCCTCTCTCAGCTGACTGCTATGACATCACAGAGCACGTACATTCCGTTGCTTGCCGTCTGTCAACCACTCAGTCACTGCCAGCCAGACTGGCTGGCTGGCTGGATGTGGGGGCTGCTTGCTGCTGCTGCGTACCTTAGCAAGCTTATTTGCTTGACCGGCCTTCCTACTCCTCTGCCCACATGCCCACCTATGCCTCTACTCCAAGATACTTATACAATAGAAAAACTATGGTAATAATAATATAGCCCAAGACAAAAAATATTAATCTTTCTAGACTGTATTAAAGTTCAGCACTTCGGAAAAATAGAATTATTTTGTATTTCAATAAAACAAAAATTATTACTGGTATCCACACACCCAACCAATGTAAATGTCACGGACGGTGTTAATTAGCTCCTTAATCACCATTACTTATTATATTTATATTTCACTTCACTTTATGCAATATGGCTTGTGTATTTTGTTTGGTTCTATATTGCCATTATTTTGTGTGTTGATTATCTTTCACTTTATTGTTTAATTTGTTATTCACTTAGTATTATTTTGATTGTTTGCACGCGTGCCTTATTATTTTTGTTTCTTCTTTCTTTCACAACTCACCTGGGTCCACCTGCACTCTTCACACGCGTCCCCACTTAATCACCCTGCCCTGGGAGAGGAGAGGATTATCTGCTGTAGTCCACTTTCCAATGTGGGAGGTCTCTGCGGCTCATATCTCATTCAATTATTTATTCATTTATCCTACATCAAGTTTATTTATTTTCCCACGTTTCATTCAATCACCATCAGAAGCTCTCTGTGCTAAAAGTGGCAGCACATTTGTCTCACACACATCAAACTCACCTTTTCCTGCTTCCCAAGCCTTATCAACTTACTCAGACCCTCGTCAACTTACTCAAACCCTCTTCAACTTTGGTTAACATTGCTCTGCATTCTAACAGCTATTCTTTCTCCTATTCTTAATTTCTTACAAGAAATGTATTCAGGTTTTTTTATCAATATGTTTTATTTATATTTATACAGATGTCACTCCATTATTCGTTTATTGAAGTCATATATGTACCTAACAAAATATTAGCCAATAGGCCATTGATCTCAATAATGATTCCCATAATCCTAGGACACCTTCTCTTTTACTCTTCCTTTCCATTCTTACTTTTCTCCTGTAAAGCATTTTATATTACTTGAGCTTACTTATTCTATAGTTGTAATCTTATACTTCTGCGGTATCTTACCCTTTTCCTACATCACTCATCTTAAAACCATGGTCTACTTTGACTTTCATTTCAGGTATTATATGCTAGGCACCAATAACCAAACATTTTCTGAAAGACTGTAACATGTCACCAGACTGTTTACATTCTCCTGCTTTCACAGGCTGTCAGGGCTGCACCAGGCTCTCTTCTAGCCTTTCGTTTCCTTGAATTTGACTTTTGACAGAGCTTGTCCATAACATGATGTTTAACAAACAAATTCTGGTTCTTCTTGTGGAGACACCATGACTATTTATGTATTACTATTATTATCCATCTGTTTATTCAATGTATATTTTGGATTACTTTTCTTATAATAGTCTTTCTTTCTGATTTCTGATGCTTGAGGCACTCTGTATAGAGCCAAAGATCCTCATGAATATGATAAATCTGTTGTTACATTTTTAAATATAATTCTAAAATGATTGCCAAAACATAGACATTTACCTTATATCACCTTCAAACTATACATATTCATAAACACACAAAGCACATACACATTGATATCTAAAGATAATTCAGATATCCGATCTGTGGCATGTTTTATTGACCCTGCAGTGTCTCAAACAGCCCTTATAACTTATTATTTAAGCTTATGATTATTTAGAATAAAATGTCAAATAATCCCACTCGATTATTTCATTATTTCACTATCTCAGTTTTCTTGATCCATTGTGAAAAAGTTCTGTTATTTCCTCCTCATCTGTAGAGGCTACATTAGCCCACTCCCCGGTCTGATATTCTCGTAGTAACTGTATCCAAATGTTGGGCGGACATTTAGCCTTCACGATGATGTGTACATCGTGCGGGTGAAGGAGGTGAATAACCATCTTTTCATCTAGAATATCCCAAAAAGTTGTGTTACCCTGGTTTGGTTTTAATTTTGGGAGGGACACCCATATCATTTCTTTTTCTCCTGGGGAGAAGGGGACATGGGTTTAGTCGTATAGACTATTGATTGACCTTCCTCTTTACTCTGTCTAGTTTTGACTTGCATGGGTGCAGCTGGGACCGTTTTCAGAGCGGTCAGATCTGGATACAATGTATTATTATAACCAAAATCAGTGATTGATTTATATTCCGGATTATATGGGGGAGGAGCGCTAGCAAAACCTCCTTTTTCATATTCCCATGCTTTGCGATCTAAATCATCCCAATCGGGCCTGTCGTCCTCGGAGTGATCTGTGTCGCGACGCGCTGCTAACATGGCAGCACATCGCGCACCTACACCTTCACCTTTTCTGACCACTTTTCTTGCCCTTCTAATTTGCCTTGTAGTTCTATTAATTCTATCGTATTTTTCACAACTTCTTCTCTCAATTCACATTACTGTTTATGATGATCTTCCATTTCTGTTATTTTCTTTTCTTGATTCTCACCAACCTGACACAATATCACAATTCCTTTCTCTGTCTTATCTGGTTGTTGTTGCTTCCACCAGTCCCGGTGCTCCTTCGGAGACCAGTCTTTCTCCCAACTTCCTTCCAACATTTTCTTCTCTACATTCTGTTTTTTTATTTCTCAAAAAACCAATAATGCTGGTGTCACTCACTGTGACGATTTATCTGAAATATTACATTATTATATATTATTTTATGTATATATATTATAATAAAAACAAACACTCCAGTAAGGTACGGACACCCGTACATGACACTGGCTAAGGTAAGGGAACCCATAAACAACCATAAGCACCCCCGGACCTAGGACAGACTGTAACTTGCTAACTTGCTAACTTGCTAACTGTTTTGTTTGCTTCACATCGTTTGCTGCTAGTTGCATGCCAAACGAGTTCGTTCTGTCCAAAATATAAGCTTTTTTCTTCTAATAAACTCAATAAAAATACAGTGCACTAGCAACTATTTCCCTTTCAAAAGTTGTAGTCCCGTTTCAGTTAAAACAAAATGTGTTCTTCAAACAAAGAAAATACTTGTGTTTCTTTTCCCTCTTTACCTGCTCTTATCACAAAGCTTCTCAACACAATCTCAGGTGCAGGTGCACTCTGCGCTATCCTTTGCCCGAGCTTTGTCCAGGAAAACTCACTGTAGCCATCTTAGTTCAACACGGGCTCTCCTTACCTGCGAGTCACACGGGTCCAGTTCACTTTGCAAGTGAACAGTCTCTTCTCAGAAACAATAAGGAAACTTGGAAAGAAACACAATCCCAGGTCGGTGTTAAAAAAAAGTTCTTTGTTTTCATATTAAAAGAAAACATTTGTATTTTCTCTGCACACTTCACAGCTCCAATTAGCACACTCAACTAATCCCTGCCCCCCTCAGAACCGTCACTAATGAAAGGTACTCACAGTCATTTTAAATATGACATCCTGTAGTGTTTCATTTCAAAATATGATCTTATTATCACTTGAACCAAATAAATCCTTTGACCCACTAATACCAAATTACAGTTATGGGGGCCACAGATGTGATTTGAAAATACGATCTTCCATGTCTTTCTGTTGTGTTTTGACCTGGGGATCTGTAATTGTCCAAGTGGCTACTGCACATGTACTTATTTAATATTAAATGTGTTATTTAATTAGGCTTGGTTCTGGTGAGCATGTACAAGACGTCAGCTTTTTAAATAACTGTGTGTATTGGATCATACACATTTTAGAAATACTCTCTCAAACTTCCCGCATTGGTACCTCACCAGGGAGGTAGAAAACAGCAATAGCATTGAAAAAGTGTGATTGTAGTTCTGCTCTTCTGCAATATATTTCTACAATATCTTTAACATCTTCTTTAACATTGTTTTAAAGGCTGGGACCAATATGGTGGAATATCTCCAACACACGGACATTGAGAGACTCGACCCCTTTGTGCTGCTGCTCAGAGACCAACTCTCAGTTGTCTCTGAGTAGGCTATGGATCAACTTCCTTTCCTAATATGAAGGAGACCATGGATACAAAACCTATGAAAAACAGGTGATTATTGTTATTCTTCTCATTATAAACTACTTAATACATCTCTCCCATAAAGTACAACAGGATAGTGGTGACGTCATTCAGGATTGGATTGCCATTGGTCAAAAGCCCTCTGAGAGAAATTGTGTGGCGACACTCCACACTCTTAGAAGAAATTGTTCTGCACAGAACCATAAAGGGTTCCTCGAGTAATCGCTCTGGTGGATCCCTTTATGGTTCTATGTAGAACCCCTTCAAAGGGGTTACATGAAGAACCCCCAAACATAGCGTTCTACACAGAACCATTCGTTTTAAAATGTTATATATAGAACCCATTCAAAAGGGGGACACGTGCTATACCTGAATTTGTTTTCCAAATACAATCTTTAAAAAATGTATGAGTTCATATATACAAACACACATACACAACGTAGAAATCGCACTACTAGTGAAGTAACTTCATTTACATTATATGCCACAACTCCTCAATTTGGAACGCAAAAACAAGACATCTGATGTAAAAGTGTAAACTAATTACGAACAGCACTTTTGATTTTTATCTTCAATTCAGGGGCTACTTATTCGAACAGTAAACTGTATTCTCTCTTCAGAGTGACTGGAATGTTTTTGCCTACATTCAACTTAAATATGAAAGTTTCCAAAAACGGCATAGTTTTCTTTAAGGCTATTCAATGCCAAACACAAAATTCTCTCTGCTTTCAGTGCTTGTCCTTCAGCACAATTACACAGGTTCATGATGTTCTCATTTCAATACATTGTTTTCTTATTTAAACTATTTGACTTTGAGCTTACATTGAGAATAAAATCACTTTTGCAAGTAAAACCTGGCCAAGAAAGGAAGCAGCACTACAATAAAACAATACACAGAATACAAAGCAGTTCCTTCAAAAGTGAAAGTGATAAAGAGTGATGTCTGTCAGTAAATTACGTTGAGATACATATTGGTTATTTTGAATTAGGAGTCCAACTTCAATAACTTCTATTAACAAGCCAAAATACAGATCAGAATTACGGGTAATTGAAAATAATATGTAGCGCCTAGGTAAGCTTGGATGTGTTCAGAGAAACACTAAAAACGGACCTTCCTCACACCCGTCTTGTTGAGGTGGACGTGGTCATACAGGTGATGTGGCTGGATGTCTCAGTGGTGTGCCAGGTGGACGTTGGGGAGGAGGGCACATCTTCGGGATACTTCTGCGTTGATGGCCTGGATGATGTGCAGGGGCACGTCTGTGCGGGGCAGCAGTGTGGAGATGGTGATTTTGGCAGTTTGGAATTCCTCTGTGGCTTTCTTTGCCACCTGTCTCAGGGCTGAGGCCACATCGCCCCTGCGGGCACTCAGGTCGTTAGTGCCAGTGTGGATGAGGATGTATTTGACCTGGCACAGCCTCCTCTTGGAGAGCAGCTCCAGGGCTCTCTGTGCTGTCGGGCACCAAAGCTTTTTCACTTTTCGCCCAGGGAAGAGGCGCCTCTCATCCAGGAACTTCCCATTGGAGTCGCTCAGAATGACCACCTCTGTGTTGACCTGCCACTCCGGGTTTTGCGTCGGGAGTGGTGGGGGCAGCGGGTGTGTTTTAGGGGAGTGGCGTTTCAGGGGTTTGTGTATTAGTGGCAGGTCTGGTGATAGTGGGGGTGTCAGGAGTGGTGGGGAGTGTGGGTGGATCAGTGGGTGCGTCAGTGGGTGCGTCAGGGGTTGTAGGTGTTGTGGGGTCAGTGCAGTGCAGTCTCTGTGCTCCTCTCTTAGCTTCTCCAGCTGGCTCTGCAGGCTCCTCAGCTGGCTGTGCTGGGGTGTCCTGGTCAGCTCCTCCCTCGCTCTGTGCAGCTCCGTCCTCAGGGTTTGGCTCTGCTCCTCCTGGTCTCTTACTGCTGCTCTCAGCTTATGGATCTCAGCCTTGTGGTGCATCTTTAGTCCCTGAACTCCGCAAACTTCAGCTCCAGCACTGATAGGCATTCCTTTAGTGTTTTAATGTTGCTGGAGAGTTTTGGGGAGACAGGGGGGCAGTCTGTGGGAGATGGGGCACTGTCTGGCTCCGTGTGGCTGGGGGCAGACTGCAGGGTGGCCGGCTCTGGCTCGTGTTTCTCTACCTCAGTCTGCTGCTTTGAGGTGTGGAAGCCGAGAGATAATTGGTCCAGGCTGCTCTCGCTGTCCTGCACCATGATGGTCCCGTTGTGGTATACATTAAAAGTGAGCATCACACTGTCTGTGTCTTTCTCTACCAGCACTGAGATCTGCCTGCCTCTGCTAATGCCCCTCTTGTTGTTATTGGGGTATGTCTGGCACAGGGTTTTGTGAAAGGCGGTGTAGAACAGTAGATTGTTCTTGACCCTGTTTTCTCCTTTACCGGTGTAGTCTAGGATGAGGGTCTCAGGAGATGCTCTCATCACAGCTTGTTTGTAGTCCTTCTTAGCCTGTGCAGAGCGAATGTCTTCAGGGTATCGGATTTCAAAAGGCAGCTCTGCAGTCAGACTGCTGTTCGATAGATTTGTATCAGTCTCAGTGGCAGTTGGGCTCTCTCCTACTGTCACTCTATTCAAATTGGAGCTCTGCATTTTCATTGGCTGAGTCAACTACTGAGAATGCTTATTTATTTTATTAATACATATTTTTTTGTTTAATTATTTGTCTCTATAGGTGAAAGGTCTTACCTCCAATTCTTGTCTTCAGCTTTTCTTTTCTGACTTTTCTTCCTGAACTGTCTCTCTGCTTTCTTCTTTTTGTGTTTTTCTTAAAATTATTATTTTTTGAATACTTTTTCTTCTGAATTTCTATTCCATGTCTTCTGTGTATGTTTATAGTGCTATATATTCATTTGTAAATGACAAATTAAATCCGCTTATGTATAAAAACAAATGTTTTTTAGGAGCTCATATTCCTCTCTCTCTCTCTCTCTCTCTCTCTTTCTCTCTCTCCCTCTCAATTCAATTCATTTGTATTGTCAAAGCAATTGGACATACATACATATACATACATACATACATACATACATACATCTACACGGAAAATAAATAATAGAATTATGAATCACAATAAGATGTAATGAAGTACAGAAAATGAAAATGTAAAAAAATGTGATCTTTAATACATACAGATAAAGAAAATAGGTTTACTATTTCCAGATTCCTTTTTTGAAATACAATGACATGCATAACAAACAAGTATTTACATTATATTTACAGCCGGTGCTCGTGTGTCACTGTGTTCCTCAGGCTGTGGTAGGCGCTGACATATTGGGCAGCCAGGGTGGCTGTGTGTCCCTCCCCCAGGAGGACTGGCGTTTTTCTTTTTTCTCAGTTTTGTCACAGGTTGGGTGGGCATCCATTATGTTGTTACAGAATTTGTCCCTTATTTTGGGCTAAAGCTTTCCGTGGAGGGGAACGTGGATCAGTTTGTACCATTTTTGGGAGAATCTGCCTTGTTGGGGCGGAGCTGTGACCAGGTGAACAGCAGATCGGGCATAGGTGGGCATGTGGGCAGAGGAGTTGGAAGGCCGGTCAAGCAAATAAGCTTGCTAAGGTACGCAGCAGCAGCAAGCATCCCCCACATCCAGCCAGCCAGCCAGTCTGGCTGGCGGTGACTGAGTGGTTGTCAGACGGCAAGCAACGGAATGTACGTGCTCTGTGATGTCATAGCAGTCAGCTGAGAGAGGCTCGTGATGTCATCGCTGAGCTGGCTGGCTGGCTGGCTCTGTGTGTGTGTGTGTATGTCTGTGTGTGTGTGTGTGTGTCTGTTTGTCTGTTTTTCAGTCTGTCTGTCTCTCTCTCTCTCTCTCTCTCTCTCTCTCTCCCTCTCAATTCAATTCATTTGTATTGTCAAAGCAATTGGACATACATACATTCATACATACATATATATATATATATATATACATACATACATGCATACATGCTAGAAAGTCATTACTATGTTATCTTAAAGGCTAACTAAGCAGAACATATATCATTATAGAACAGAGTCCATAGGTCTACACATGGTTTTAGGGAACAGGCACGTAGGTCATACCGTTTGACATTGTTTCCAAGGTTCTCATCGTAAATAACAAACAGAAATCAAACTAGCTTCTGGCCTGACCTTCTAGCTTGACTCTATCTTTCCGCCTTATATACTTGGTGAATAATTGAGGAAGTAGCACCAAGTGACCACATTAGGCTGCCTGAGGGTTTCTGGGGAGTGTAGTTGTCTAGGGTCGGTTTTCTTCCCTAGAGTGCAGACCTTGCAGCAGACCTGGCCTGACATGTCTGCCATGTATGACCCTGCCCCTTGGTTTGTCCCACATCCTCCCCCCCAGCTGCGACCCCATAGGTCGAGCGACAGCCGCAAAAAAGCATGCACCCGGGACAGCCCATCAACATTCCCCATGGCCTTCCCTGGCCTGTGCTGCAGGGTGAAATGAAAATGTTGGAGACTCAAAAACCACCTCATCACACGGGCATTCCTGTCTTTCGAACGATGCATCCAAGTGAGGGGGGCATGGTCAGTGATCAGGGTGAAGTGCCTGCCCAACAAATAGTATCGAAGACTGTCCAAAGCCCACTTCACTGCCAAACATTCTTCTTCAACTACCAAATAATTTATTTCATTGGATTCCAACTTTCTGCTAAGGAACAACACCGGGTGTTCGTGATCACCCATTCTTTGGGACAAAACCACTCCGATCCCCACCTCAGAGGCGTCCATCTGGACTATAAATTCTTTCTGAAAGTCTGGTACCATTAAAACAGGGTTGCGGCAGAGCGCCTCCTGTAGGCTCCGGAAAGCCCGGTTTGCTGTATCACCCCATCTAACCATATTGGGTTCTGTAGCCTTAGTCATATCAGTCAGAGGGGCCGCTAAGGTAGCATAGTTGGGAATAAACCTCCGGTAATACCCAGTTAACCCTAAAAATGCCCTAACCTGCTTTTTATTGACAGGCCTAGGCCAAGAGTTTATGGCTTCAACCTTGGATATTTGGCGTTTCACCATACCCCTCCCTACTGTATAGCCCAAGTATTTGGCCTCTTCCAACCCCAAATTGCATTTGGTTGGATTAGCCATCAGGCCTGCTGCATGTATTGAATCCAATACCGCTTGGAGCTGAGACAAATGTGATTCCCAATCTGGACTGTGAATGACCACATCATCTAAATATGCTGCCGCATACGTCCTGTGTGGTCTAAGTATGTGGTCCATCAACCTTTGAAAGGTGGCAGGAGCACCATGCAGGCCAAAGGGCATCACTGTGTAGTGAAACAGACCATCTGGGGTTGCAAAGGCTGTTTTTTCTTTGGCACCCGGGGTCAAGGGAATCTGCCAGTAGCCCTTGGCTAAGTCAATAGTTGAAATATAGTGAGCATTCCCAATATTCTCTAACAATTCATCTACTCGGGGCATTGGGTATGCATCAAACTTTGAAATTTCATTAACCTTTCTAAAATCATTACAGAATCTCCAGGAGCCATCAGGTTTGGAAACCATGACTATAGGGCTGGACCACTCACTGTGGGATTCTTCAATAACCCCTGCCTCCAGCATTTCCTTAACCTCATTTCTAATAGTGTTCCTGCGAGCTTCTGGTACCCTGTAAGGCCTCATATTTACCTTCTTTCCTGGGAGAGACACAATGTTGTGAGAGACTAAATGGGTACGCCCCGGTATGCCTGAGAAAACTTCCCTATTACGTATTATCAAGTCGTTCACCTCCTTCAACTGGTCAGGTGACAAGGCAGCTGCAATATTCACCTTCGGTGTCCCTAGTGGCTGAGGGGGGTAAGTCAACATCAACACTTCCCTGTCCTTCCAGGCTTTTATTAAGTTGACATGATATATTTGTTCTGGGGGTCGGCGGCCGGGTTGCTGAACCTTATAGTTCACTTCCCGTATTCGCTCTATAATCTCATAAGGTCCCATCCACGTAGCCAGAAATTTACATTCTACAGTGGGAACCAACACCAACACCCTATCACCAGGCTGGAACACCCTCAGTGTAGCCTGACGATTATAGGCGAATTGTTGGTGTTCCTGTGCCTGCCTTAGGTGCTCTCTCACAATGGGAGTGACTGTGGCTATTCTCTCTTGCATAGCATTGATGTGCTCGACTACACTCCGGAAAGGAGTGGACTCGTGTTCCCACGTTTCACGGGCTATGTCTAATATCCCCCTGGGGTGCCTCCCATATAACAGTTCAAAAGGCGAAAAGCCCAGGGAAGCCTGTGGGACTTCCCTAATGGCAG
Organism: Amia ocellicauda; assembly: GCF_036373705.1. NCBI lineage: Eukaryota > Metazoa > Chordata > Actinopteri > Amiiformes > Amiidae > Amia > Amia ocellicauda. The sequence goes on from NW_027102823.1 coordinate 2,067,305, forward strand.
ACATCAAGTAGGGCAGCATGAATTCCCAATTTTTCCCATCCTTATCGATTACCTTTCTTAGCATGGACTTCAGGGTCCTATTAAATCTCTCAACCAACCCATCTGTTTGTGGGTGGTAGACTGATGTTCTCAACTGCTTAACCTGCAACAATTTACACAGATCGGTCATAACCTTAGACATAAAGGGTGTGCCCTGATCTGTTAATATCTCCCTCGGTATCCCCACCCTACTACACATCAACATTAGCTCTTTTGCAATACCTTTTGAAGCCATGGTCCGCAGTGGAATGGCTTCTGGGTACCTGGTGGCATAATCCAAAATAACCAGTATATACTGATGCCCTCTGGCTGATTTCGGGAGAGGTCCCACCACATCCATAGCTATCCTAGCAAAGGGGGTCTCTATGATGGGCAAAGGGACCAGTGGGCTTCTGAAGGCTGGTTTAGGAGCATGTAGTTGACATTCAGGACATGAGCTACAATGTTCTGTCACGTCTGCATGTACGCCTGGCCAGTAAAACCTCCTCAGGAGTCTATCCTTGGTTTTGTCCATCCCCAGATGTCCCCCCAGGATATGCCCATGTGCCAGATTGAGAACTGTTCGTCTGAATGGGGTGGGAACTAGCAATTGCTCCACAATGTCCACCCCTATCTTATTTACACGGTACAATAGGTCATTTTTTACCATAAAATAAGGATAAGCTGTTGGCGGGTCTGCAGTAGTCATAGGGGTCCCATTTACTACCTTCACATTTTCTTTAGCATAGTGTAGAGTGAGATCTCGCACCTGTGCGCTGCCAAAATCAGTGGGGAGTCCCTCTAACACTGACACTTCTACATTGTCAGCTTCAGGGGTCTCTATGAATGGATTCTCACCCACCCTGCTAGTGCTGGGTTCCTCACCCTCCATAGGGTCATCTACGTCACTACATTCCACCCCTATGTTTTCAGTTTAATTTTCCCCAACCAAAACCTTCACTGTCGACTCAACTGGAACCAGGTCTACTTTTAGCTCTAGTTGTGGGATCGAGGCAACTTCTGGCTTACAGTTTTCAGTGTGCATTTCCAATTTACTATGTTTTCTATCTAGTTTTCCAAAATTAGGAAAATATCGTCCCAGTATCACATCATATGGCATGTTGGGTACCACACCGACTTCGTAATCTAGTTTCCCGGCCTCTGTCTGTATGTTTACAAGGGCTGTGGGATAGGGGCGTGTGTCACCATGTGTGCATGTGATACTGAGCTCCTGATGTCTATCCAGCTTGTTGGTCGCTACTAATTTTTCTGTGACCAGTGTAACCATACTGCCAGAGTCGAGTAGAGCAGCCACTTCTTTCTCATCGACTATCACTGTACACATGTGTTTTGGATTAGGTACTCCGCCTATGAAAACATCCGTCCCAACAGGGCAGGCATAAAATACCGGTTTCTCTTTCCCCATATCACACACATTACATTGCATTGGTTCCTCTCTACCTGGGCAGTGGGCCGCAATATGTCCTACTTTGTCACAATTGTAGCAGACAATTGGTTGTGATGGTGACCCCCTATAACCCTTAGTCTCGGCTTTAGGCCCCACCTTTGCCCCCCCCAGTCTTGCTCTTTTCTTCCAACCCAGCGCGTCATGTTTCCCAGAGAACTTTG